>NW_017670969.1:0-49119 GCF_001879085.1 Nicotiana attenuata
CAAACGAGCTTACTGCAACAAGCTCGCTGTGGCCATTTGCCGCCTGGGGGATGGATGTCATTGGACCTATCGAGTCTGCCGCATCAAATGGGCATAGATTTATTCTAGTGGCAATTGATTATTTCACTAAATGGGTTGAGGCAGCGTCATACAAAGCAGTGACTAAGAAAGTTGTGGCAGATTTCGTCCGTGATCGTATTGTTTGTCGATTCGGGGTTCCGAATCAATCATCACTGATAATGGTTCCAATCTCAACAGCAACTTGATGAAAGCAATGTGTGAGGCATTCAAGATCAAACATAAGAACTCTACAGCCTACAGGCCTCAGATGAATGGAGCCGTGGAGGCAGCCAACAAGAATATCAAGAAGATACTAAGGAAGATGGTCGAAAGTCACAAATAATGGCATGAGAAGTTATCATTCGCTTTACTGGGATACCGCACCACAGTCCGCACATCGACCGGAGCAACTCCCTACATGCTGGTCTATGGTACAGAGGCGGTCATCCCCGCCGAGGTAGAGATTCCCTCCTTAAGGATCATACAAGAAGCAGAGTTGGACGACGCAAAACGGGTAAAAGGTCGCTACGAGCAGTTAGCCCTTATAGATGGGAAAAGGATGAATGCAGTTTGCCACGGTCAGTTGTATTAGAACAGAATGTCCAGAGCCTTCAACAAAAGAGTCAAGCCAAGGAAGTTTACACCGGGGCAGCTGGTGTTGAAGAAAATATTCCCACATCAAGATGAAGCCAAGGGAAAATTCTCTCCCAACTGGCAAGGTCCATACATGGTTCACCGGGTTCTAACTGGAGGAGCCCTTATCCTTGCAGAAATGGACGGAGAAGTCTGGCCGAAGCCAATCAATTCAGACGCAGTGAAACGATACTATGTGTAACCACTTACGATTTCCTTTATGATGTATTTTTGAACTCGCCTGACGTGATTCCCGTTTAAGAGGGGATACGTAGGCAGCCCTATAGGTTCGGTCACAATTTAATAAAAATTTCATGTCCCCCTATTATTGGAACTGGGGCAGAATTTTGAGGAGGACCCTCAAAATTCCGGAACAAGAAAGGTTGCAATGCTTTGAACCACGTCGCAGTCGTTGGTTCATTTAAACAAAAGCATTTTCTACTTACGTCATATTTGTTAAATCATGCATAACTATGACAGCTGCTGTTTAGCGATGCTACCCCAACGTCAAGCAGGACGAGCAAAGGCCACGGGAAGACGAACTAACCTTCCCCCTTTTACAAAACTCACGATTTTTCTTTGAATGCAGGCAATGTCATTAGATATATTTACGCACTCATACTTTCTCAAGAATGCAACTTCTCAAAATCATCACCTATTTACAATTGCTATCCGTACACAACATCCCCAGCAGCTACAATGATGAAATCAGCTATCAGCTATCATCTACCAGCTAAGAGATTTCATTACTATTCGCCCTTTTAATTCTTGCATTGCATAAGGATACTTTTCTGCTTTCCGAGACTAAGTATTGTCTCCATCTGCATTTCCTGCATTGCATAAGGCTACCTTTCTGCCTTCCGAGACTAAGCGTTGTCTCCATCTGCATTTCTTGCATTACATAAGGCTACCTTCCTGCCTTCCGAGACTAAGCGTTGTCTCCATCTGCATTTCCTGTATTGCATAAGGCTACCTTTCTGCCTTCCGAGACTAAGCGTTGTCTCCATCTGCATTTCTTGCATTGCATAAAGCTACCTTTCTGCCTTCCGAGACCAAGCGTTGTCTCCATCTTGCATTATCTGCATAAGGCTATCTTTCTGCCTTCCGAGCTCTACCTCCACTTGCATGGCTGAAATATCGCCACCTTATCTTTCTTGCATGGCTGAAATATCGCCACTTTTACTTACGTCCTGCAATCGGCTGAAATATTGCCATTTACATTTTTTGTATCGGCTGAAATATCGCCAAACGTTATTTAAATTCTCTATCGGTTGAAATATCACCATTTACACTTTTGCATCGGCGAAATATCGCCAAACTATTATTTAAATTCTCCATCAGCTGGAACATCGCCTGTTTATTTAAATTTCTGTCGGCTGAAATATCGCCATTTACGCTTTTGCATCGGCTGAAATACCGCCAAACCTTGCATCTCATGGGCTGAAATATCGCCAAACTGTTTTAAGGTGTCATCATTCGGAGGCATCATCCTCATAGCCCGAGAATACCATGCCATGGCCCGAGGACCCCACTTTATATCCCGCACATCATTATTCAAAGGCATCATGGTTTGGAGGCACCATCATCATAGCCCGAGAACATCATTTCATAGCCTGCGATCCTTTAATTCTGCGCTTCATGGCCCAGGACATCATGGTCTGAGGACGTCATCCTAACCGTCCGAGGACAGCATTCATGGTCCAACAGGAACTTGCATCATGTTTAAGTTTATGCACAATATACGCCCGTATTGCTTACTTGCAGGTACACCGCCTAGCATGACCGTCTCAGCAGGAGTGATCCCGCTCCAGTCCCCACCGCCGATCAAGTTTCAAATACCTCTTGCCCCCCTAAAACATCGTGCCCGTCTCTTTCGAATCGCCATCGGCATGTTCCGTCAATGGTTCCTGAACTACATACGGCCTGATTCCTGTAAAACCAGGGATATGTAGGCAGCTGAGAAACCAGAGCTCGATCAAATTCTTTTCAAATCGCCGCTTCCGGTCAAAATTGGCCATCATATCTTTACCCGACAACTCTTTCATCCTTCCCGGGTAAAGAGGGGTAGCTGTTGATACCCAATTTTTCCCTATGTATTTTTGTACCCAAAATACTTCCAAAATAGCATATGTGTGCATATATAAGCACACCCATGAGTTTTGGTATTTTTCATGATTTTTAAACCAATTTATTGCCTGTTTTAATACCACAAAAATCCAAAATTACTCCCAAATTATCATTTTTGGTGAGTAACTTATTTCACTCTCATGTTTACACCAAAATATAAGTAAGGTAATTTTTGCATATTTTTTACAAATTCATTTGGCATTTTTAAAGCTAAATTGCATATAATTGCAATCATAGCCTATCTTGTAATTTTTAGCATTTTATTATTATAAAATTAATCGCAGCATTTTAAAATTAATATTTATACAATATTTATTTACCCAATACTCTTAATTTACTTTTAAAATTGTGTTACTATTTTATAAAAAATTAAAAAGGGAAAATTGGCTATTTACGATTTAGCCCCAATGCATTTCAATTATAGCCAAATTGATAACCCAATTCAGCCCCAATTTGAGCCCAAATCACCCCAGCCCAATTACCCAATCAACCCGACCCAGTACCCATTAAATCAAACCCGCCCGCTTTCTTTTAATCTGAGCCGTTGATCATTTTTTATCAACGGCCCAGACCTCCCCTTTCCTTTTTTAATTTCAAACGAACCCAAACCCTACCCCATTCCTCACAATACGCCGCCTCTGAATCCTCTTTTTTTCTCAACTCTCTCTCAACTCACCTCAAACCCTAGCCGTCGCCTCTCACCGAAACCCTAATCCATGGCTTCCCTAGACTCATCGGAGGCCTATACCGGCCTCCCATGGCTTCTATGCGCTCATCTCTGAGGTCCTATGACCAGATCTTGAAGGGGTCTCGACCAAGCCGTTGCTCGATGGTTGTTCTCCGGTCGCCTTCAACCTCTGTCCGGCCAGCCATGGCCATTCGAGCTCGATCTTCGACTATCTTGCCGAGATTTGGAGTTTCCAAAGCCTTTCTCATCGCCTGGGTTTTTTTATGAAACCCTAGCTCTAAGGTTCCTTCTATTTATTTCTTAGATCTGGTCCAAGATCTATATGTGTTTGAACGTTATGAGCATGTTTCTCAAAGTTTCCCCAATTTTTTCCTTTCAAAACTCTATGTTCTTTTAACTATGGTTTTAGGTTAAGTTATTTCGAAGTTCCTCTCTTATTCTTGGCATGTTTCTTACTTTGTTTGTTTGTTTTCCTTATCTGAGTAAGCATGTTGAAAACCCTAATTTTGTGATTGTTTGAGTCTGTTTGTTAAGATTTCATTCGATTCATACGCTGATCATCTCTAGGTTTGTTTGATGTTAAAAACCCTAATTTTGGGAATTTATTCGAGTTCATGAGCCTATCTGTCTGGTTTTCTGAAAACCCTAATTTTTAAGGGTTTCACTTCGGACTCTGAAATTGCTTGTTGTTTCACCTATTTGTCGTCTCTAAACTCAACTGATTTGAAAACCCTAGTCTCTTTGGGAGGCTATTCAAAGTCCTGTGAGGTTGTTTGTGCATGCTTATATGTTTGAAATTATTCAACTTGATGCCTTGTTTCAACATTTCTTTTCTCTATATGTACTACGCTTGTGATTCTCACTCGACTCTCTGCATGTTTTCGACTCCTTCTCTCTCTATTACACCTTGAAGCCTAACTAACATGCTTTGAATGTCTGCTCTATGCTATTGCTGCATGATGTTTCTTTTGCCATAACTTAGCCTCACATGTCTGCTATTTGTACATGCATTATATACTGAGTACCTCCTGTGATTTATTTAACTCGAAATTGATTTCAAAAAACTTTTCCTTCCTTGAGATCCTGATTTTACTAGCCTGTCAAAGTCTAATTGATTCCTTTTCCTTTGATTGGCCCCACTGAATATTTCCAAAAATAATTTCAAATCCTGTACTTAGACTTAATTGCCTATTGTATGACTTTACTGTTTCTTTTATGGCAACAGCCATTCTGCTTGCAAGGCTGGTTCTCCTTTCCTTATTTGGATACGGTTAGTATCCGTTTGAATAAGAATTCCCTGATTAAAGGGGAGTCTTATAGAAATTGATTCTGATTTGTGACCATGCCATATTTGTGTTAGATTTGTACTTGTTACCTTATTTCTCTACACGTTTTCAACGCTATAAATATCTCCTCCCTTTTCTTTGAACACACAACACAGAACACAGAACGCAATCGGAGTCCACAAGTCACTCTCACTTAAAAACTCTTTCTCTTTTACTTGTGCTGCTGTGGACTTTGTTTACTCTACTTTCTCCTGCGCTCTTTTGCTTCTCTACTGGTATGTCTCAGTTAGTTTACATGTCTCCACCACAATGTGTTTACTTCTGCCCACTTCTGTCCAATTCTTTTAGTTGACATTTGTTTCTAGCATATTGTAACATGTCCCCCCCCCCCCTTTCCTTTGTAATTCAGTATTTAAATTATGTATGCATCCTGTCAGTTGTTTGTCATGAATTTGATACTTTATGAATCCCAAACCCTCATACCCCTTTATAGGTGAGTTATGGTTCGGGGCATGACAACACTCTAATATTGTTGTCCATGATTCTGGATTGGATTCTTTGAATCCCAAACTCAATCAGTTCCCATTCCCTTTCCCCCTTTATGTGTTGTTGAGCTTTAGACTTGGGTCTGGCAGTGTCCTAATCACTGTCCAGACTCTGGTCTGACCTTCAAGGGTCTGCTCTTAATGTGTTTGACCAAGCAGGTGGTCAGGGGTGTGCCAGCCTACTTTGTAGCTAGGTATGACCACCACCTGTCATGGCCCCCCAATTCCCTTTCACTTTGCACTTACTCTTAGCTATAAGTTCTGCCCCTCTCTTGCAAGCCATGCTTTGGGACCCCCGAGCTCCCTCTGAACTTGGATGCATGAGAGCCGGCTCTTCCACACTGCACTATTCTAATTCTGGTAGTATCCTGGGTGTAAGCAATGCCTGGAATCCCTGAGATTCCTTGGAACTTTGAAGCACCTTGGATAAAGAGAAGGCTTTGGAAATCTGGATCCCGGAAGTGGCTCAATCGCATGTTATTAGACATTAAGGTTGAATTAGGCTACTCGGATCTAGCTGTTAGCTTTTGATGTATCCTTTAATTTCCAGTTTGATTCATTGGGTTGTAATAATTTTGTATGAAACTCGGGGAGTATAGTAAAAGGGTGTGGGAGGGGTCTTTACTTTTCTTGTATCCAAGGGGTAGAAATCATGAATTAGGATTTTATTCAAACTAGAAATCCTGCCTATAGGGTCTTTAATACTGATTCAATCACATAGAGACCATGCCTATAGGATTTAACGCTTAACTTTACCGCAAAAATCACCTAGAAAGCATGTCTATAGGATTTAACATCCATGTTCTGTAATGACACATATAGAGATCATGTCTATAGGCTCTTGCATTTCTGCATATATAAATGTCATTAGGCAAACCGTTTATAGGCTTAATAACAAAGTTGCATATAGACATCATGTGTATAAGACTCTTATTGATATCAGGAAAGGGTGTTAAAATCAGTAAACATATAGAAAGCATGCCTATAGGAAACCTCGTCTTTAATAGCATCATTCGTTCTTAAGCAGTATCGATTGCTGGAACTAGTGTCTTTATTAGAACTGGTAATTTTCTATTTCTGAAGCCTGCTAAAATTGGTAAACCTTTTTCCTTATAACCAATCTGCACTCCCCCGAAACTCGTAAACCTTTTAATCAGTCTACATCTTTTCTGAAATAACTGGTAACTCTTTTCTAAAATCGGTTTGCATCTTTTCTCTTTGTTTAAACTGATAATTCTTTTTTCTAAAATCAACTTGCATCTTTTCTGAAACTACTGGTACGTCTTTGCATCTTTTTCCTGAAATTAATAGATCCTACGCCTAGGTTTTTTTATTTTCAACTCATAAACAAGGGTTGGCTAATTAATGAATTGGGTCAGTCCCTGACAACTGTATCCGAGTTGCCTAATGCAGACTCTCTGTTTAAATACAAGTGTTGAACCAGTCCGCTCGCTGCTTAATTTAATCTAAGACCAAATCAGTATTTGTCAAGGCATACTAAACTAAATGATTGTTTGACTTCTGGAGTTAATTTGAGCCTTGTATGGTTGCTTGTCCTCCCCTTTTACTTGATACTTGTTTTGAATGTCGAGCTAGAATTTTATCCTTTAAACTCTACAAAGCCCCCCATCCCTTTCTTCCCCTTTAGGATTAGAAGTCCTAATACCCCGGGACTAATAGGATTGGGATGGGTAGTAGCATGCGATAAGTAAACGATACCGTTCCGAGCTTTAATACCTTAACAGGGCGGGAAGGGTAGACATGGAGATGATGATTACACGTTAACACTCCGCGTACAATTGAGTACCAGTGTTGTACGAATGATCCATGTAACGTATAAACCTAGGACCCCTTTCTCCTTTTTTATTAGTTTAATAAAATTTTCTGAATCTTTAAAGCTATTGCATTTTCAATTCCTGCTTCTCACATGATCTTTTCGGAATATTTGCACTAAGTACTTGACCTTTTTCTCCACTTGCACGTTTTTTACAAAACTGCTCCTTTAAAATTCAGCACTTCTTTTAACCTTTTGCGCTTCTTGTACTTGTTTATTTTTTACATCTAAAGTCACAATTGTAGCATGGCCGGGAACCACACTAGTGGATCTTGAGGGGTTCCTAGCACCTTCCCCTCGAGATAATTTCAAGCCCTTACCCAAAACTCTAGTCTGCATCTTTAATTCTTCTAAAAGTGTCCTAATGCACTATAATCATTAGGTGGCGACTCTCCAAACTCTCAAAAAACCCAATTCCCAAAGTGGGAAAAAAGTTGTCTTCCCAAATGTCGTGAACCCGATTCCGCGAGGAAAAAGGGGGCGTCGACAGGGGACCCTCAAGAAGATGAAGAAGCGAAGGATGCTCCACCTGAACTTGAAGAAGGAGTGAAAACGACAATTGATGCCTTAAAAGAAGCTAACCTTGGTACCGATGAAGAACCAAGACCCACCTACATAAGTGCTTTACTAAAAGTTGATGAAGAGAGCACTTATATTGAGTTACTCAAGGAGTTCAGGGATGTCTTCGCTTGGATACAAAGAGATGCTTGGCTTGGACCCAAAAGTAGCAGTCCATCACCTTGCAGTAAAAAATGGTGCTCGCCCTGTTAAACAAGCTCAATGGTGCTTTAGGCCGGACTTGGTTCCCTTGATTGAAACCAAAGTTAACAAACTCATCGAAGCTGGCTTTATTCGTGAAGTTAAATACCCAACATGGGTTTCAAGTATTGTCCCTGTAAGGAAGAAGAATAGCCAGATTCGAGTGTGCGTTGACTTTAGAGATCTCAACAATACATGTCCGAAAGATGAATTTCCGCTTCCTATTCCAGAGCTGATTATCGATGCTACTACTGGTTACGAGGCAATGTCTTTCATGGACGGTTCTTCGGGATATAACCAAATATGCATGGCACCAAAAGATGAAGAGCTTACTGCATTCCGTACCCCAAAGGGTATTTATCGCTACAAGGTAATGCCTTTTGGCTTGAAGAACGCTGGTGCTACTTACCAAAGAGCTATGCAGAATATTTTCGACGATCTTCTCCACAAGAATGTCGAATACTATGTTGACGACTTGGTGGTAAAATCAAGAGAGAAGGGCGACCACTTGAAGGACTTGAGGATGGTATTTGAATTGCTCCGGAGGTACCAACTTAGGATGAATCCATTGAAATGTGCCTTTGGAGTTACTTCTGGAAAGTTCCTTGGTTTCATTATCCGACATCGAGGTATCGAAATTGATCAAGCCAAAGTGGATGCCATTTTGAAAATGCCTGAGCCTCGGGATATCCATGAATTGAAAAGTCTGCAAGGAAAATTAGCGTACCTTAGGAGATTCATCTCGAACCTAGTTGGGAGGTGTCAATCATTCAGTCGCCTTATGAAGAAAGGTGCCCCTTTCAAATGGGACCAAGCATGCAGTAATGCCTTTGAGAGCATTAAATCCTACTTGATGAAGCCTCCAGTTTTAGCAGCCCCTATACCTGGAAAGCCATTGATACTATACATTGCGGCATAAGAAAGGTTCGTTGGAGCACTGTTGGCCCAAGAAAATAGTGAAGGGAAAGAAAACTCTCTTTACTACTTGAGCAGAATGATGACACCGAACGAGTTGAATTATTCGCCAATTGAAAAGTTGTGTTTGGCGCTAGTCTTCTCAATTCAAAAGTTGAAGCACTACTTTCAAGCTGATATTGTTCGTCTTGTTTCTAAGGCAAATCCCATCATGTTCGTGATGTCAAAACCTGTTCTTAGTGATCGACTAGCGAGATGGTACCTCCAATTTCAACAATTTGAGATTTTGTACATCCCTCAAAAGGCTGTAAAAGGACAAGCATTGGCTGACTTCTTCGCAGATCATCTGATACCTGATGACTGGGAGCTAACCGACGAACTACTTGATGAGGATGCAATGGTCGTTGAAATTCAACTTCCATGGAAGATGTACTTTGATGGTGCTGCACATCGTGGAGGAGCTGGTGCTGGCGAAGTATTTGTCACTTCCCAAGGTGAAGTCTTGCCCTACTCCTTCACCTTGACACAACTCTATTCCAACAATGTTGCTGAGTGCCAAGCATTAATACTTGGGCTTAAAATGGCCGTTGATATGAAACAATTGCAATTGCAAGTCTTTGGAGACTCCCAGTTAGTGGTCAATCAGCTTTTAGGTAGTTACGAGGTCAAGAAGCCTGAACTACGCCCATATCATGATTACGCTAAAAAATTAATGGGGTGGCTCGATGATGTGACTATTCAGCATGTGCCAAGGAAAGAAAACAAGAAGGCAGATGCTTTAGCTGCCCTAGCTTCATGGTTAGCCCTGCCTGATCAAGCACAAGTTACTGTCTGCCAAAAATGGGTAGTACCGTCGCCAAATGAGGCTGAAGGTGAAGAAAATGAACTCAAGCATCTTGTCGCTGTTTCTGAAGTCGAGAAAGAGAAATGGCGACAACCCATTATCGACTACTTGTGCTATGGGATACTTCCAGAAAATCCGCAGAGAAGAACTGAAATCCGTCGTCGTGCACCTCGTTTCCTTTACTAGAAAGATACCTTATACAGAAGATCATTTGAGGGAGTACTCTAGCGATGCTTAGGGGAAGATGAAGCATTCCAAGCTTTGCAAGAAGCGCATTCTGGGGTATGTGGGTCACACCGGTCTGGACCAAAGCTCCACTTCCATATAAAAATGATGGGATACTATTGGCCAACGATGGTAAAAGATTGCTTGGACTATGCTCGAAGATGCAAGGCTTGTCAATTCCATGCGAATTTTATTCATCAACCTCCTGAAGTGTTGCACCCGACTGTGGCATCCTGGCCGTTTGACGCTTGGGGATTGGATGTTGTTGGACCACTGCCAAAGTCCTCTGGCGGACACCTATACATCTTGGGTGCAACCGACTACTTCTCAAAATGGGCTGAAGCTGTTGCTCTTAAGGAAGTAAAGAAGGAAAATGTTGCAAATTTCATCAGAGTAAACATTATTTATCGTTTGGCATTCCTCGTTACATAATAACGGATAATGGAAAGCCATACGATAATAGGTTGATGAATAAGGTTTGTGATCTCTTTGGCTTCAAGCAACATAACTCTTCGATGTACAATGCTGCCGCCAATGGTCTAGCTGAGGCATTCAACAAAACTCTATGCAACTTGCTAAAGAAAGTCGTCTCCAAATCCAAACGAGATTGGAATGACCGTATGGAAGAAGCTCTATGGGCATATAGGACGACTCACCGCACGCCAACACAAACAACTCCTTATTCACTCGTTTATGGAGTCGAAGCCGTCTTGCCACTTGAGCGTCAAATACCTTCATTATGACTGGCTATTCAAGAAGGGATCACTGATGAAGAAAATGCTCGACTTCGATTAGCAGAGTTGGAGGCTCTTGATGAGAAAAGGTTGGAAGCTCAACAGAGTCTTGAATGTTATCAAGCTCGATTGTCTCGCGCCTTCAATAAAAGAGTTCGCCCAAGATCCTTTCAAGTAGGAGATCATGTCCTTGCCGTACGAAGATCCATAATTACTTCCCATAAACCTGTAGGGAAGTTCACTTCAAAACGGGATGGGCCATATGTTGTACAAGAAGCTTACTCAAGTGGAGCTTACAAGCTGGTTGATGCAGATGGCATGAGAATCGGCCATATAAATGGCAAGTTTTTGAAGAAGTACTATCCTTGAAGTTGCAACGCTCCTCGACGTACGAGCCTAAATTGCAAGTCATGACGCTCCTTGATGCATGAGCCTAAACTGCACGTTGCTACACTCCTGGCCCGCATGAGTCTAAACTGTGTATGGCCCAACCAAAAAAAAAAAGAAGAAGAAGTCCGCTAGGTTGAAAACCTCGCGAGAGGCGGCCTAGGCAAAAAAATTAGAACATAAAAAAAAAACTCATCCTTCTGAACTACGTTATGACTTGATCCTCTTCACCGAGGTACGTAGGCAGCTTAGACTTTCATTCTAAGTTCAGTCGCATGAGTTTTAAAAAAAATAAATGTTTGGCATCATCAGATCATTACATTAGTTCTTCCTAGAGGCACAAATCTACGAGGAAATGAGACGATTTGCGTTGAAGTATAAAAGATGTTTTATTGCTTCAATAGTACAAAAGTTGATACATCCAAAAATGTAGAGACAATAGGAACTAGACATTTTTCTATACAATAGCCGAAATCATGAAGATGATCATAAACTAGGCTTTGTTGCCAACGTGTCTAAATGCTTTGCTAAGTCTATATGACGTCTCCACATTTGATGCCATCCTCAATTGTTGGTTGAAGGTCCCTATCACCATGGGAGCCACCATTGATGAGCTTCAAGACTATCAAGAAATCAAGTGCAATAGTTGGTAAAGGGGTGGCTCCACATCTTGTATGACACCTCGGTCTGATATCCGGACTCTTTGAGCTTCTTTGCGAGTCTGCAAAAGAAATAAATGAAGAGATAAGATTTGTGACGTATATAGCCAAAGCTACTACACGCAAGACTGTAGAGTCACTTTCAAAAAAAAAAAACATTTGTAGGAGAACTCAGAGAGCATAGAGCTGGAAAGCAAGCTCGACAGACGACGAGATCAATTTTGGAAAACTACTGCAGTCCATCTTGAAGACGGTCCATCTTGAAGACGTTCTGTTCCTAACATTTTATATGTTGTAGATTTGGATGTCTAGTTTGTAATAACACAAACCGTTTGCAATTTGGAGGCCCCTAGCTCAAGATATGATTTTTTTTTTGCTGGAACTACACGAATCTGAAAGTTACTGCAGCTAGGTGGACTTTGAGAATTTTCTGTTTCTAGCTCGGAAGGATTTTTGCCACGAAACTCATAGGTATTGCAGATCCCTGAGTGTACTTTCTAACGGCGCAAACGGATCTCAATTTGGAGTCTCCTAGCTCGAGATATAAATCATTCGACAGGAGTGCGCAAAGCAGAAACAAACGCAAGGAGGACATCAGGAGCGACTTCAAAGTAATATCGCGACCAATCTAAAAGGAGTTATGCCGCGATATTTTCAGGTGCTGTAGGTGTCGAACTTATCTTTCCGATGTTGCAGACGTCTTGGGATTCCGATACCCATAGCTTGAGATATGAAGTTTTCTACAAAAGTGCACAAAGCTGGATTGCAAGTGCAGCAGACATTAGGAGCAACTTCAAACAATTGTTGCGGGCGATCCGAAAGGAGTTCGTCCTTGAAATCTTCAAGTTTTGAAGAAATTGTAGTGTTTCTCTCCAATCACACAGATGGCTTGCGATTCCGACACTTGTAGATCGAGATATGAATTTTTCCACGAGTGCACACAAAGCTGAATAGTGAGTTCGGTAGACAGATGGGTGAATTTCAAAATATTGCTACGGCTAATTTGCTAGGAATCCTTCCATGATGTTTCGGGGATTTCCTTATCTCTGAGTCTTATTTCCAGTGGCTCAGACGGCTAGCGATTTGGACGTTCCTAGCTTGAGATATGTGCGTTCCAATGACAGCATGCAGTGCTGTGAAGCCGAAATGACAGACTTGTGCATCGTCTTCAAAAGTTCATTCCGACTTGTCTTGTTGCAAGTTTTGATTCTGCAGAACCAAGTGGATTGCAGTTTAGACACTCCTAGGTCGAGATACAATTTTTTCAATGCAAGCATGAAATGCTATGAAGTCAAAGTAGCAGAGACGCGCCAAGTGCTTGCTCGCCGAAGTTGGAAAGGCCAACTCCAAGCCTATTCCGCGCCAGTCTGCAAGAATCATGAGTTTCGCCACATGCGCACTTGCATAGAAGAATACTGTCGCTCCAACTCCAAGCCTCTTCCGCGCCAATCCGATGAGAGGTGCCACGTGCTCGCTCTTCAAGGATGAACTCCATCTTCATCTTCGGCATGACCATGGATTTCGAAGGTAAGATGCCAAAGGACCAGACATATCGCAATTCGGATTCACCATACACAAGATATGATCGCTTTTGCAAAAAAAAAAAAACAAAAAGAAAGTACACGAGTTTGAAAGTTTACTGTGGTTAGGCCAACTTCAAGAATTTTCTGTTGACAGCTCAAAAGGAGTTTTGCTATGGAAATCGTATGAGTTGTAAGAATCTGAGTGTACTTTCTATCGGAGCAAACGAATTGCAATTCCGATTCCCCTAGCTCAAGATACATCGTTTCGCTGAAAGTACGCGAATCGGAAAGTTTACTGCGGTTAGGCCAATTTCAAAAAAATTTCTGTTGACAGCCAAAAAGGAGTTTTGCTATGAAAATCAAGTGCATTGTAGGTCTCTAAGTTTACTTTCTAACGGAGCAAATAGATTGCAATTCCGATTCCCCTAGCTCAAGATACATTGTTTTTCGCTGAAAGTACACGAGTTTGAAAGTTTACTGCAGTAAGGTCGACTTCGAGAATTTTTTGTTGACAGCCCTGAAGGAGTCCTAATATGAAATGCATACATGTTGAAGGTCTCTAAGTTTACTTCCTAACAGCACAAACGGATCTGAATTTCGACACTCCTAGCTCGGGATATGATGTTCTACGCTGAAAGTATGCAAAGCTGTAAAGTTACTGCAGTTAGAACAAATTCAAGAAACTACTGCAACTAATCCAGATGAAATTTTGATCTGAAATTTTGACACGAGGCTGCGGTATAAGTCTGGTTTCAGGTGCATAAACTAGCTTTCGGGTTGTAGTCGCCTACACCAAGATATGGCTGGTTCAGCAAGAGTGGACAACACCGTGAAAGGAGCAAGTCACGATTGGATGCCGACTTAAAAAAAAAATAGTTCTGGTCAGTCCAGAAGGATATTCAATCTGAAACTTTAATATGTTACAGCGCTTGATACCTGGTTTCTAGGGGACTAAGGGTTTCGTGATTTGAGCGCTTCTAACTGAAGATATAGATTTTTTCCACTAGAGCGCGCAAAGCTATAAAACATATGTATCTGACTTAGAGATTAACTTCAGAAATCAGCCCAGACCAACGTGGAAGGAATTTCAAGGCGCATGAAGTGAATGACACATGTTGTAATAGAAAACAACTCTGCCGCACGTGATCTTCACTGCCTCTCCAGCATCATATCATGAAGCTTTTGCCGTGTACTATTTTCTAGACTTGGCGTAGGCTTTCAATACAAACGGACGCACTGCGAAGTCCCTAAAAACATGTGAGCAAGTCGTCCAGTTAGAAGTCATCAAATACGTGCATCCAGTAAAGAGTCACCTAAATATGTTTGTCACCGAATGGAGTCCATGGCTCGCATTTGGGAATGGTCATTCGAATGAAGCCTCCATGAGTAGCTGGCTGCAACAACAAAAAATAGCTTTTCCAACGCTGTGGAAACTGAACCAAAAAAACAAAGGGAATTCTTCTGAAAAGCATAATTAAAGCAGCGCAGCAACTTTGAACACTATCGGCAAAATAACTTACCATTGTGCAGTAAACATAGCCGATCAAGCTCAGGTATTGCGACGCTAAAAAGTGCAGCAGCGTTTCATTCGGCAATGTCTCCAACAACGGAACAAAGAATCTAAAAAAGCAACTTTGGTCCTTCAACGACCTTTCTTAGCAGCATCAGGAAGCAGCGATTAACATACATAGGGTGCAACTCTGACCAGCAACACACCAAAAATGGGAATTAACTCCACCGAAGAGGCTCCACCCTTACCATGATCCTTAGAACCATTTGGTGACTTGTGGGAGCTCTTTGCGGTCATACCAAGATCATCTATGTCGGCAAAGTAATCCTCAACAATGTCACCCCCAAGCTCATCATTGCATATTTCTTGAAGATCCGACTGAAAAAAAAAATATATAGAAGAAGAAAAAGTTGTTAGTATTAAAAAAAAAAGAAAAAAAAATAAAGTAACAGGAATACAAAAAAGAAGAACTCTACTTGTTCTGGTAATTCAGGGAATGGTATTATTAAGCTCGTAGCCTCATCCACAAAGGCATCATCCTCAATAATGATGGTATCTAAGGCAGCAGTACCGCAACAGTCGTCACCCAACTCCTTCGCCTTCTTGTTCGGGCGGTTCCAATGGTGGTCATCGCTAGATTCGCTCTCTACTGGACTGGAAGCTGTAGTAATATCTCCAATACCATTTGGCGAAACAGGAAGATGATTTTTCTCTTCACAAAGTGGAACAAGGCTGGGCTCTCTATCACTGCCCTGGTTTGACCAAAACTAGGCGCTCCTTCCTTTTGCAAGAGTCGCTGGATACCTTGGGGGCAGTAGTAGTTGTCTTCAAGGCCAATGAAAGTCGCCTAACTTTCTTTTTTGCCGGTGCATCCACATCCTTCATGACTTTGGACTTGGAAAGGGTCTGGGCTGCTTGCGGAATATCATTTGACTTCGTCTTAGGCTTGGAAGAAGGAGAAGGTAGCTTTACTTTCAGTCGACTCGGGACCCCTTTAGATCGCACATGCACTTCATCTTGCCTTGGACTTGTCGAAACAATATGAGGGCTTTTTTTTGAAGGATCTAGTCGATGTATTGGCCACCAGTCTATGTACTCAAGAGTCATTAAAGGCACATCATTTATCGGACATAGTGGCACAATGAATTTCGAGGAGGTACCAAGACGTGTGGATGAATCCCAAAGTTGCACTAGTGCCTGCAACATACCATCATAGGCTGCTCCATAAGATCTCCAGGGATGTCTTGGCAAAAACCAAATTACCTACTAAACCTGTGAGGGCTGTAGGACTCCACGATAAAAGTAGCATCATGCCTAAAGGTGAGATAGCTAGAGCGAAGGGATATAAAAAATTCGCTGAACAAATCTGAAAGTTTGCCATTGTCTGTCAAGTGTAACTCTTTGCCGCGCAGCAATGCCAAATGGTGGATTTGACGGGCATCATCACGTTGGAACAACCTTCTAGCATCAGAAAGGTTGAAATATTTAGCCATCTTCTCGCTTGAAATTTTGCATAAGGGTAAACTTCGGTGCGTGTGATTAACACGATGGTGGGTCTCAAAATTCTCTCCCATCCAGCCATACACATAGTGTATGGCATAAATTACATCACTTGCAATCAGGTCGTTAGAAGTGGAGATCTCCCTCAAGCCACGATATATGCTCGCAAGGACCGGGACTGCCAAAGAGAATTTTACTCCATGAGCCATTAAGCTTGCAACTTTGAAAACACTAGCGCGAACGTGGTCAAACTTCTTATTTGGAAGCACAAACTTGTAGAGCCAACATGCAAGTAAAGCCACCAAGTTAGTCTCATTTATAAGAGACTCCTCCACACCTAGCTCGATAAAGGGGGTATTCTCCTCGTTTGTTCGTGGTAGGAAGGTTTTGTCTATACGTCCCGAAGGATTATGATTTTGCCTCAGCTTGGTGGTCCGCACCTTTGACGTCTTTTGTGTAGGCTCAACATACATGCTCGGCCCTCTAAACCATAACCCCACCCAATCATGGACGGAGACCTCATGAAATTCCCCTTTTGCAAGTCCGTGGAACGCTGAAAATAAGTATAAGCAGCTTTCTGGGAGGAATGGCTTCGCTTGATGGTCCATTTCTGTCAACTCCTTCGCCGAAGGAACTACTTCGTCATAAAAGGACCCATGCATGGGAAGGTCTCCAATGGTTCGCAGGTCCCATAAAGATATATAGAATTCTCCAATGAAGGTAGCAAGTGTGTTGGTGGAAGGACGCCAAAGCTCAAAAAAGGCCTGAAGCACGTTGTCGTTATAATCGTACGTAAACAATGAAGCATATATGGCATCGTAGACCTTCAGATCTTCCAAAAAACTTTTGTGGCGGGGGAGCACATCTTCTACCCACTCCCAGTAGCTGGGTGTGTAGCGAACCTTGCCAAACCCAGAAGGGGGAACATTCCATGTGTGAAAGCATCCATCACCATGAGAAAATTCAGATGGCGCGACTTCCCGATGAGTTGCGGACTTCAAAATAGGGACCTTCATGTTAGTGACCTTGCCCGAAAATTCGCCCATAACATCTTTGGCCTCCCTTGTCCACCATTCTATAAGATGAAGAGATGCGGCAGGCAGATTTCTAACAAGAGGGAAGGAACCGATCTCTGGAGGATGAACTTCCAAGGTGAGAACTTTATCGGACTGATTTTGCTCGTCGCTCGTGATTTCAAGATGAGGGTGCGACTTATTATGGTCACGAAATTGCATCTTGATTGCCGGAAGTCAAGGTTGTATACGCTGCATGAAAGAAATTGAGGAAGAAGATTAAAATTCGTGAAGCATGTCCAAAACTGAAACAGAAAAATCAGATCCTGCAGCTAACTTTTAAAAAAAGAAAAAAAATCATAGAAACCAGCACACAATGAATTGAAGTGCGAGTATTTGGTGTAAAAGTAGTCTCTGAAGTTTAGTCCTCAAAGGATCAAGAAGTGCTTAATTTTGGGCCTACAACAAGGTAAAAGCTATCTAGTGAGCGCGCAAATCTGGAGACGCAATATAGCAGGATCTCAACTCTAAATTTCAAAATATTACCTAGATAAATCTATTAGCTTTCTGGTCGTGATTTTCAGGTATGTCGAAGCTCCACGAGTCTGCTTTCCAGCGCCACAAACCGTTCGTGATTTTGGTATCCCTTCAATAAAGTTATTAAGTTTCTCGTCACGACGCGCAAATCTGAAACCATCAGCGAATTCGAATTAAGAAGCCGATTTCGAAGAGATTACCTGAACAAATGTACGAGCTATGTGATCGTGATTTTCGGATATGTCAAGGAGCCGCGAGTCTGCGTTCCAGCTCCACAAACCGTTTAAGATTCAGGTGCTCCTACAACAAGTTATGAATTTTCTCCTGCAAGTTCTCCAAGCTGCCAGGAAAGTTCTGTCAAAAAGACAATAAGGGAAGAACAACATTAGCTGCAAGCTTTGCTTAATCTGAGCATAATCAATTATATGATCAACTGGAAAATGCAAAGAAAGTAAGGCTAAGTCCGTAGCGCCGCAATAGAAGTTGGAACGATAGAAGACGTTTGTTCTATTAAGCATCGTGATAAGAGGCAAACCAGACCAAAACAAGTGTATGAGGACTTACATAAAGGAAGGAAAGACTCAAAAGAGCTGGTGTCAATATAATGCATCAGAATGAGTCCTTATATAGACCACCGAAGGTAGTGTTTGATTCATTCCCAACATGGTTTCATTGAGCTGTCACTCTTTGAGAAGAACTCAAATTTCAGGATTGAGGAATTTATATCCTAAAATTTCTAGACAAGAAAAGATGGGTCCTAAAAGAAGACAAATTGGAAAAAACAATACTGCTCTCTCTCGTTCCTAAATGAAAAGGGAGTTTTCATTGGTATGAGTCCTAAAATATTTGGGCAGGAAAATCGAGCAAGTGGAGTACCAATTGAAAGTTTTTTTTAGAAAAATAAAATAAAATAAAAGGGCACGACTTTCCATTTTTCAATTTCAAGTAGAGAACGACTTCCTATAGTATTGATGGACTCAAATCTGAAGTTATTGAGCTTGAATATCGCAAGGCGAATTCGAAATGCCAAATCGATTCGATCCAAATACTATATGTTGTAAATTCACAAGGTTGTATTTCCAAAATAGGAAAGGGCTTACAAAGAGTCAAGTTTGAGGTTCAGACAAAATAAAAGTTTGTTAAAATTAGTACTTCAAGCCTCGCCGTTAAAGTTTGACAAGTCTACAAACCGACGCAACTTGAAGTAGGGGCATTTATAGACGATTGAATTTTATTTGAGTTAAATCCATTAAATTATTTGGACCACATGATATATTCAAAGACGTGTTAGCCCAAACAATAATTACGGGCTAGAATAATTGAATTTATTATTTAAATCCAATATGCGTATATGGATTTAATTAAGAGCATGAGTTGATTGGGCTAGTTCATCTTGTTGGACTTCAAATGATAAGCCCAAAATCCATGCCACGTGTCAAATGACATGGCACGCCAAGTTAAATCAAGGGCCACTAAAATCATGCCACGCGCATAAGTAACGTAGCATGCCAAGTCAAATGTAAGGACCAATCAAATGTCACCAAATATTCAAATGACATGGTTCAACCAATTATGTGCAAGCTTATCACATAGCTTTAGTGATAGGTTTGATGACTCAAGTTGGCCAATCAAATTGGAGGAAAAAGATATGTGTTTATCACAAGTTCCCTCCCCTCCAACTATAAATAGGGGCCTCCATAAGGCTAAAAAAAAGAAAACAAGGATAGATATTGAAGCTCTCCTCCACAGTGGTGATTCGCAAGTCTTCCGCATAGCAAGAAATCGTCGTCTCCAAGGGGTGAGCCGCAAGTTTTCCAGCCTCCACGTTTGTAATCAAAGCCTAGCTCCTCATTCGTAGTCAAATCCTAACAACAAGTGGTCCATCAATTCAAGAACAAGCGAAGCTCTCGAATTGACGGTCGTGAGGAGAAGAATCAGAGGATTACTTCTTTTAAACTTAAGATTGTTCAAAGATTGTAACCCGCGTAAATTATTGAAATAAAAATACTTTTATTTGCCGCTATATTTCTTGTCTTGATTATTATTTTCAGGAACGAAATTTTAGTTGTTACAGCGGTGTCTAAAGATCTTGGATTCGTTATGTGGCTGAAGACTGGGATTTTGCATTAGAGTATAAAGAATACTTGGGGGAATTTCTGTGTTATCATTGGGTGTACGGTGCAGTGTTAGAGAAACAACTTCAGATTCACAGAAGGTCTTATGAAAGGGGTGTATCAGTTGGAGATACTATAGAGTGCACGAGGAGGGTATGAGATGGATTATGGGTATCGAGATGATGTGTCTCGTGATTTGGGTAACTTGAGATGAGTGTTGTTTGAGGTTCGTTATGTGTTTGAATAGGACTATTATTGCAAGGGCAAGTCAAGAGTAAATTGGAAGAAGTTGAGTCAGTTAGTAATGGTTTGAATCAGCATGGTTGCAGAAATGATCAGTTCCTTCGGCGTGCTAAGTTATACAGGTGATTCGTGGACGTATGTGTGGGCTTAACATCCACCATAATTTGATTGATTTGGAGGTATTTGATTCTGATGGTCTTGTTGGATCCTGGAAGAGTTATGACAGTTTAGACTCCGACTGTAGGTTTGAATTTTCTGCGGTTATGGGAATTTTGTTACGTGCTGTGATTGTTCTTCTGAAATGTGTGGGGTGAAAGGGGTTCTGGTCGACGCAGTGTTTACTGTACTGGTGGTTTAAAGTTTATGATGGAATTCTTGTACTCCCACGTAGCACCATGATAGGTGCACTGAGCGATATAAGAATGCCCCGAGCTCGGAGGAGCGGGGGGAAATGATTCAGAAGTTAGGAGTAAGCTGGCACTATCTTAATGTCACCTAAGGATGGTGTGCTATGGAAGAGGCATTGTGCATTGGTTTGTGGATTCTTAATTAGCATTACAAAAGTAGCATGGTCGAGGCCATTGATGTTCAAATTTACTACCGGGTGCAGAAGTTTATGGGAGTATATCCTATAGGAAGATCGTATAAGTGTGATGTGTTAGTCATTTAATTGTTAGAGATTGACAACAGGTATGGAGATTTTGGTACTGTCCCCAACAGAAGAGGTTATGACCGAGAGGCGCTCTATTCCTTGGGTTGTGGACTGTGGGAGTTGTTCCCGATTTGATGATTGATCGTATGTGTCGTGAAGAGGGTCATTGTAGATCTTTGGATAGTTATTGACCTATTTTGGGATGAATGGAATCGGCCTTGAGGTCTGGGGGTAGGTCTTATATGGGTGTATATTTTATATTAGATCAGATAAGTTTATTCAGCATAACATTGCTTACGGATGAGTCTTCGGGCGTGGTGGATGATATTCCTGCCTTAGTCCATTTTGGTGCTACTCTTTTTATGTCATATGTGTTGTGAGGCGGCTTAATTATTCGCACGTTTGTGGTGATCCGACGTAGCTTGTGGTATTATATGAGAGAGATGGATTTTGAGATGTCGGTCATTTGATGCACTTAGTCGAGCTTGGCTTTTGTATCGCATGGCACTATCCGTCTCCCCATGGTTGTGTTTATGCACTTGGAATGCTTGGGATCGATATTCGGGCATTTCGTGGGTAGGAGAAGTTTGGCTCGGTAGATACTTCCTTATTGATGGTTATGTGTGGATCGGGTGGCATGCCGCCACGGGTATCATGTTTGAATCGGGTTGCACGTCACAACGGTATCATGTGTAGATCGGGTTGTATGCCACAACACTGAGATCTTGACTACGGTTCCTTGAACTTATTTTGTGTTTCTTATTTCTCATCTCTGAGATAGGTTCATAACATCGATTCAGCCGTTTTATCCGCTACGCGGGCTGGTTAGTTACTTGCTAGAGTTCATTCTTCCTTATGGGTCATATTCGAGTCGTAGCTTATTGGTGCATTGATGGCGTAATATGAGATCTTAGACGATGTTTGAGGTGGCTTATTGCCCGAGCAGCTTGTACGGGGTGAGACGAGGTTATTGGATCTGAGATCAGTGCGATCGAGGTTTATGTAGGGTACATTACGGAGAAAATGTCACTATTTAGTTTAGAATGAGGTAATGGTTCTTGTCAAACGGAGAGATTCCATGATTTATTGATTGGGCAGGTGGTTATGAGCTTCTACGGGTCACTTTAATCCTTGCAGTATCGCAAGGGTTGGATCAGGGCTTATGCGCGTTATGAGGTGAACGACGGGTATAAGGTTAGTGAATTTGCAGCTTCTACAGTTGGGGGATGTTATTTTGGGCATACAAATTTTGCGGTGCATTGCGTGGTTCAGCCTAGGGGGCATGATCATATCTGGTACAACGGATTGTGATTGATACAGTATTTGTATGTTAGAATCAGGTCTTGTAGAGAGTTCCGAATGTTGGAACTTGGTTCTAAGGTTTCTTGGCTAAGATAGCAGGAAGGATCTTCAGTCTGGCTTGGGCTAATGTGCTCACGAGGGTTCTGGTGGCACAGGTAGGTGCACGAGGTGTTAAATAACGATTTTGGGCAACTCTGGAACGGTTCTTGGCACGTTCGAGGACGAACATATATTTAAGTGGGGAAGAATGCAATGACCCAACCGGTCATTTTGAGCTCTAGCGCGTCGTTCGGTAGTTTGAGGCCTCGAGTATCTTCACTTCATGTTTTATGACTTGTACGTGTGGTCGGAATTGAATTTTGGGAAGTACATAGTTGATTCAGATAGAAAATTCTCAATTCGGAAGCTTTAAGTTGGAAGAGTTGACCAAGGTTTGACTTTTTGAGTAAAAGAATCGGAATCAGGATTTGAAGGTTCTAATAGGTTCGTATAATGATTTCGGACTTGGGCGTATGTTCGGGTTGGTAGCATGTTTGTGAGTTTTTTGTAATGGGATATTGTTTGAACCCTAAGGGTGGGTCTTGAGAATGCCATTTTGGGTAAAGAAGATATATAGTGATGAATTGATATAAATGGAATTCTTTTGAGTTTCTAATGATTCCAAAAGACTTGATAACTTAATTGATGAACAAATTAAATTAGGAATCACCATTTGGATAAGATACAATACTAGTTCTTGAAATGAGTGTTCTTGAATCTGTTTTTTTTTTTGGAGAAGGCAATGAATGGTGACTTGATGATGTTGGGTAATTAATGTAGTATCATTAATGACTACAAATGAGTATTAAATGATAGGAATGGAATTGAATAGGCTAACGGGTTAACTTATCGGTTAAATTTGGGATGGTTGAAGGCTTGTTGCCTAATTGTGAAGCCTAAATGGATATTTATTAATCTTTTCGTATTTGTTTTGATGTAGTTGGGATATCTAATGGTAGATATTGAATTTTGGGCGATATTTGAGCATTTTAAAATATTGGATCATTGTATCATTTTTGGAGCTTGAAGTTTGAGGTAAGTTGATTAAGACTTACTCGTCTTGAGAGATTCTCTTTAAAAGCACGTCTTAAGTCGATATATTGAATAATTTCTAAATGTGCACCCGTACTTGTAGGGACAAGCGAGAAAGATGTCACCGTATGTTTCTAAATTGTTGCTTATGAAGTGTCATGTAATTCTATAAAAATCTTGTTTTCAAAATTTGTACGCATAATGACACTTACGGAAATTCTTATAAGTTTTATTAAAACTTATTTGTTGATAAGAGTATAAAATGCTTGAGTGCTAAAGATATGTTTTCATGAAAAAGTTTGTCTTTTAAAATTTCAAAAAAGGAAGCACTTGTTGTATCTTTAGATTGATGTTAATTGCTAAAGGCTTTAACATGAAAATGGTTATTCATTTAATTTTGTTCAAATGGTTTGGACTAGCTACGAAAATCATGAATGGATAAAAAATAGATCATTTGAGGCAATTATGCTTTGAATCTATTTTTGATATTCAAATATTTTGGGCGTTACTAGTGGAGACGACCGAGATTGGTTTGAATGTTAAGTTCGTTACCATGAAACTACACGTGTTGGTGTAGGGACGCATTCCAAGGCTAAGCCGAGGTTTGTGGGATAAAATCCCCCATTGAGAGGGCAAATGATTATTACATAAAGTAATAAGGTTAAGTCGACTCGTAAGGCACTATGGGAAGCCATCCAGAACAAGTAGGGTCAAATACGTTGATGTTCTAGACGTCAATACCACACAGGGGGGGGGGATTTGTGTGGTACCTAATTTTCGCACTAGAAGAACCTGGTTTTTCTAGATGTACTTATTAAGACTGTTTGTGGAATTAAGAGCGCATAAAATAAAGAACACAGAGATTTTTACGTGGAAAACACCTGGCTCAAAAGGTGAAAAAACCACGACCTACTACTCAGTAGGATTTTCCCAAACTTCCACTAAAATCACTGAGCCAAAACAGCATTTACAAAACTCTTTGTAAACATAAGGATTAAACTCTAATCCCATTGTGGCACACAACCTCAACTGCTGCGACACTTTCAAGTTAACTCTAACTTGAATACTCCAAGTACCTAATACAATTGCTTCTATGAAAGCTGAAAGGTACAATTTTAAAACACCTACTACAATTGAACTAGAATAAAAGAAAGACACAATGGAATTGGTTCTTCTATCTTGTCCAAGTAGCATCAGGTTTGCACACTTGAATCTCACGTAAATTGCTTGCAAAAAGCGTTGCTATTTTGCTCTTCAATTTAGTTTCACTTCTGCGTTTGTGTGCTACCCTGTAAAAGAGAACAATCATTATTATTTGTAGAGTTAGTAATCAGAGTTTTATTAAAACTCGAATTGCTGATCCTTCATCAAATTCGAGTCCTAGAACAATTCAAACTCCAATCCTTATTCTTTATCCGGATGTAGTTCTCTTCACATAAGGAGACTTCAACTCCTTATCCTATGCAACCTTTTCGATCACCTCAGAAGATATTGTTGCTAAACCTTGAGACTTATCTTCACACGTATGTCACGTGTATACGTATATCAACACTGTGTCTGTCTCATATGATGGACCTGGTTCATGACTAAGTTCATTTTGTCAATCTTCAAAACTTCATCTGAACTTGGGCCAACAAATTCCCCCTTTTTGATGATGACAAACTCTGTGCTTTTATTGATCAGAGACCCTGTGGAACTCAGCTTAATTATCACACAGTAATTTAACTTATCATTAAGGACTAGGTTTAATCAGGTTATAAATATCACTTTATTTTAGAATACAAAGTAAAGCAGTAATTTAACTTATCATTAAGGACCGGGTTTAATCAAGTTATAAATATCACTTTATTTCAGAATACAAAGTAAAGCACAATATCTCTTCCCGCTTTTGGCATCATCGAAAAGTTGCATATTATATGAATCCTAGATGTTAATTATTACTCATGGCCACTGGGGCAACTGCAAGTGAAAACATGATTCAGTTAATCAATAATCTACTTCACAAGAAATTTAGCTATTAAGATCAGAAGTTTCATAGAACAAGAGAAAACAAAGCACATTGTCATTGATTAGGAAGTGTTTCTACAAAACAGACCACAAAAAGAAAAACAAACATCCAACCATGAGCAAAAAAAAAAAAGAGAAGTCCCGAATCTGGGTCACTGAGGGAGTTTCTAAACTGGTTCTAGGGCTTGGAGGAACTAGAGGGTTGGAATTGAAGAAGATTGAGCATTGTTTGGAGCATCCCTTCACTCTTTTCCTTTTCCTTTGCTAGCTCAGCTTTGAGGCCATTTCTTTCACTTTCTTGTTCAGTAATACGAGCCTGGAGCCTAGCAATTTCTGCAACTTTTGTTTCACACTCTAGAACCAATGCCCTAACTTTGTTGTTCACAGGAGTCTTCAAGGATGAACCAGGTTCAACTGGGGTTACACTTAGCAGATAGTCACAAGCCTGCAGAGTTTTGATTCCAAAGTGCTCTTTGCTGGAGGCCATCTCCCACTTTTTCAATGGCACATCTAACTTGGCCAAGTCAGTTGTCAGTATAAACCCATAAGGTGTGGCATGAGCCTTGGAGCCATTGATGACTCTATCCAGTAGCTGGACAATGAAAGCAGGCCAGTTAATCTACTTTTCTCTCACAAGACACTCTAGAAGGACTAGGTCCATATAATTCGCAGTGTGCCTTCTCTCCTGTCTGGGCAGCAGACACTTGTTCACAAACTCAAAAAGCACCTTGTGCTCAGGCTTCATCTCACTCTTTTGCACAAACCTAGCCTCAGGCACTTCTTCAGCAGACTTGGTATCACAGAAATTTCTGGTGATTTGGAGAGTAGAAGGGAGAGAATCTAGACAAGGCCACTTTTGCCTAGTATAGTCATCATAGCCCTCACAGGGTATGTCTAGAATTCTGCCCAACTTAGGTGCATCAAACTGCACCTCTACTCCCCTCACCACACTTGTAACAACCCCATTCACCACAGTGGCATTTGCCATAAACTCGATTAGCTCTTTCCTTGCCAGCCTGCCATCTAGTTGAAGAACCATGTCCTTCCACCCCTGTGCATCCAGGGCATCAACCAATCCTTTCATGCCTGGCTTCTCTAGATCTTTCAGAATTCTTCCTTTCAGTATTTTTCTCCTGCCAAAAAGAACAAATCTGTCATGTTCTTTTTCAGATTCCTCTTCTTCTTCCTCTCCACTCCATGCCTTTTCTTCTTCAGGAACTTTCACTTGTTTTCCTTTGACTGGAGATACAGGTTCTGAAGACTTCTTTGTAGAAGTCTTTGATCTTTTTGGTGTAGGAGTGGGAACCTCCTCAGTTGTACCTCTTTCCTGATGGACCAATTCCATCTCCTCCTCCTCTTCTTCGGCAGCCACAGAACTTTCCACAACTTTAGCTTTTCGCTTTTCCTTCTTCTTTTTCTTGCTTGCCTCTAAGGCTTTATGCAACTCGGCCTTACTTTGCTTTACTCTGCTTCTAGTAGCTTTCATTTTTGGTACTGGAGGGACAGTAGACTTAGGAGATGACACCTTGCTCTTCTTTGTTGGCTTAGAGGCAGTTGGAGCCTTTTGAGAAGAAGCTTTGCGCTTCTTGGGATTATAACTTTCCCCTACCTTCTTCAGAATGTCAGCTAAGGTTTCTTCCACAGATGAACCAGGTTCATCTTGTTGTTCACTCAGGTATACAAGGCCTTCAACAGCCTCCCCAGTTTCACTTCCCCCTGGCTTGTTGCCACTCTCCTCTATTCCTCCACAAATAGCAAGAATGTTATCTTTCTTTTTCTTTCCCTTTCTACTCGACTCTCCCTCATTTACATCTCTCACAGAACCCACCAACACAAACTTATTGTCCACCTTCTCAACTACATCAGAAAGAACATAGCATGTATTTACCTCCCTCGGGTTTTCTTGATTCTTGTCTGATTCAGAAGACCCACGTTCTTCTCCATCGCTTGCAGAAACAAACGCTCAGACTCAGAACTCGAGTCAGATGATTCCTTTTCAGAGCTCTCCTTTTTCTGGCTGGCTCTCAATTTTTCGTTTAGAGCCGTTCTCAGAGCACCAGTAGCCACAGTCTTTCTTGCCAACATTTTCTGCCGGCGAAATCTTGGTTTAGGATCGTCGCTAGGAGAAGCAGATGAGGGTGTGTTAGGAGATAGTGGTGGGGGAGTTCCTGGATTTTCTTGAGGAGTAGTCATGGTGAAGACTTTCTGGAGAATTTGTGGATTTTTGGAGATTTTTAGAGAGAAGGATGATTATTTGAGGTTTAAGGCTTAATGACGGTTATGGACTAGAATGGGAGTATGCGGAGTGTATTTAAAGTAGAGTATGATTAGGTGCAGTAACAGCAGCCTTTTTGCAGTGGTCAATCAAGAGTCTAATCCCATTATGACTCCGGTCTTTTAGTGATAAATAAGTGACACTTGGTTTTAGAAAATAGTCCCGTTTCCTTTAGAATTCTAGGAGAATGAAACTGGTTCAATGCACAACGGTTCTAATTTTTTTTTAGGAGTTTGGTTAGAGTAGGACTTCTGCTCATAATTGGAATATTTATTTTTCTAATTGTGCAAAGTATAGAAACATACCTGACTTTTTCTCATGAGCATATTCTGAAGAACCAGGTTCTCCCAGTAGAACTTCTCTTGATTATGCCTCATATATCAGAATAGAAAAAAAAACTTTGTAAGAGATCAATGAATTAATATAAACACACGTCACAGGAGTATACTGATTAGAGTATGAGACTGAGTAAGAATTACTCTAGATATTTTCATAAAGTCAGAACTTCTAACCAAAAATGTGAATATTTTTTTTTTCATTTCATTTTTTTTCATTGCATTCTGAACTGGTTCCTTTTTAGGTGATCTTAATCATCCCTAATTCCAACCTGTTCCTTTCAAAGTTTTCCCTATTCAGTGCTTTGGTGAAGATGTCAGCTATTTGTTTATCAGTAGCACAGAATTCTATTGAGATTAAACCTTTGTCATAATTATCTCTCAAGAAGTGGTGGCTAACATCTATGTGCTTGGTCCTTTTATGATGAACAAGGTTCTTTGTCATACTTATAGCACTAGTGTTATCACAAAATATTGGTATGCATACCACTTCAATTCCAAAATCTACCAATTGTTGTTTAATCCATAGTAATTGAGCACAACAAGAAGCTGCAGCTACATACTCAGCTTCAGCAGTAGATAGAGCTACTGAATTTTGCTTCTTGGTAGCCCATGATACAAGACATGAACCAAGGAAGTGTGCCATACCTGAGGTGCTTTTTCTATCCACTAGGAAACCTGCATAGTCAGCATCAACATATCCTACTAGATTGAAATTACTACCTTTAGGGTACCAAAGACACAATTCAGTAGTGCCTTTCAGATATCTCAATATCCTCTTGACAGCAGTCAAGTGAGACTCTTTTGGATTTGCCTGAAAACGAGCACATAGCCCTACACTGAAAACAATGTCAGGTCTACTGGCAGTAAGATACAAGAGTGAACCAATCATATCCCTATACAACTTCTGATCAACTGATGAACCAAGTTCATCAATATCTAATTTAGTGGCAGTTGCAATAGGTGTATCTATTTCTTTAGAATCCTCCATTTTAAACTTCTTGATTAGTTCTTTTGTATACTTCTGCTGATGAATCATGGTTCCATTTTGGCTTGCTTTGATCTGCAACCCTAAGAAGAAGTTAAGCTCACCCATCATGCTCATTTCAAATTCACTTCCCATTAGTTTTGCAAAATCTTTGCTTAGTTTGTCAGTTGTGGCCCCAAAGATTATGTCATCAACATAAATTTGTACAACAAGAAGGTCCTTACCTTTTTCACTTAAGAATAAGGTACTATCTATTTTACCTCTCTTGTACCCATGCTCCAGCAAAAACTTTGACAGTCTTTCATACCATGCTCTTGGTGCCTGTTTGAGTCCATAGAGAGCCTTATCCAGCTTGTACACATGTTCAGGACATTCTTTGCTTTCAAACCCTGGGGGTTGTTTCACAAACACTTCTTCCTTTAAGTATCCATTCAGGAAGGCACTTTTGACATCCATTTGATGAAGAGTGAATTCCATATGTGCTGCAAAGGCTATGAGAAGTCTAATTGCCTCTAGTCTTGCAACTGGAGCAAATGTCTCATCATAGTCTATTCCTTCCTCTTGGCTGTAACCTTGGACTACCAACCTTGCCTTGTTCCTTGTAACAGTTCCATCTTCATCAAGTTTGTTCCTAATGACCCACTTTGTACCAATGACTGATCTGCCCTTGGGTCTTGGAACTAGGTACCAAACTTGACTTCTTTCAAACTGGTTTAGTTCATCCTGCATTGCATTCACCCAATCTGCATCCTGCAAAGCCTCAACAATATTTTTAGGTTCAATGAAAGATAAGAAAGCATCAAAAGCACACAGATTCTTTAATTGTGATCTGGTTTTGACTCCAGATGTTGGATCAGTGAGAATGTTCTCAATGGGATGAGAACCTTGATACTTGTGAGGTTTTACAACCAACTGGTTTCTGCTGGATGTTTTAGCCATTTGATGAGGAACAGGTTTATGAACAGGTTCCTTCAAGGAGTTTATTTCAATTCCTCTTTGACTTCTTCCCCCTGTCAGGTTGCCCTGTAAGGAAGAACCTGGTCCATCACCTGTTCCTTCTGTAGGTGTCACTTTGATTTGAGCTGATGCTTCAGCCAAGTCTTTGACCAGTCCAATGGCTTCATCTTCATGTTCCTGTCTCTCAGAAAGAATGTTAGTTTCATCAAATACTACATGCACACTTTTTTCTACACATAGAGTTCTTTTATTAAATACTTTATAAGCTCTACTATGTGAAGAATATCCCAAGAATACTCCCTCATCACTTCTGGGATCAAACTTTCCTAGGGAGTCTTTTCCATTATTGTGCACATAACACTTGCAACCAAATGCCCTAAGATGGGATATATTTGGTTTTCTCCCTTTAAGTAACTCATAGGGAGTCTTCTCTACTAGAGGTCTGGTCATGCATCTATTTATGATGTAACATGCAGTGTTTACAACCTCTGCCCAGAAACTGTGAGGCAATTTGCTAGATAGTAACATTGTTCTAGCCATATCCTCAAGAGTTCTATTTTTCCTTTCAACTACTCCATTTTGTTGTGGAGTCCTAGGTGCAGAGAAGTTGTGATCTATGCCATTTTCATCACAGAACTCAGCAAATTTAGAGTTTTCAAACTCAGTTCCATGATCGACCTAATGGATGCAAGTTGATTTCCTAATTGTTTCTGAGTTTTCCTAACAAATGCAGAAAACATGTCAAATGCTTCATATTAGGAAGTTAGAAATAAAACCCAAGTGAATCTAGAATAGTCATCAACTAGCACCAATACATACTTCTTTCCACCTCTGCTCATGGTTCTCATTGGACCACATAGATCCATATGAACCAGTTCCAACGTCTTGGACGAACTTACCATTTTCTTGGATTTGAAGGATGACTTTACGTGCTTCCTCCTTGCACATGCCTCACAAACTTTGTCTTCTTTGAACTTGATATTAGGTAAACCTATAACCAACTCCTTGAAGACTAATTTGTTTAGCTGATTTAGACTTACAGACCAAGTCTTTTGTGCCACAGGAGGGGATCACTAACCAACACACTTATACAAGTGAGTTCATTTTCTGAAAGAGTGGACAAATCTACAATGTAAATATTGTTAACTCTTTTTCCCTGCAAAACAATCTTGTTAGTGATAAGGTTAATCACAAAGCATTTGGTGGAGGTAAAGGCCACAAGGTTACCTCTGTCACACAATTGTGACACACTTATTAGGCTATATTTCAAGCCATCTATGAGGTAGACATTCTCTATAGAATGAGAATCTGATTTGCCTACCTTTCCAACCCCAATGATCTCACCTTTCTTTCCATTACCAAAGGAAACATTACCTCCCTTTAGGTCCTCAAGTGAAAGGAACTGGTCCTTGTCCGCAGTCATATGTTTTGAGCAGCCACTATCCATATACCATATTTGGCTCCTCCCTTTCACTTGGACCTGCAAAAGGAAATCAGTGGTTAGTCTTAGGAACCCAAACTAGTTTGGGTCCCTTTCTATGGGCAAAAGGATGAATCAGATTCTTTCTTGCCCAACTAGGCAGCTTGTGCTTTTCTTGAACAAAAGCTTTGTTTCTTTGACTGACCTTTTCTTTTGCATTACAATCATATTTGTAATGGCCAGTCTTACCACAATGTGTGCAGATTTTATTTTCAGGAAGAGTGAGGTACTTTCTTTTTGGATTCCATTTTTGAGCTTGAGTCCCATTGCCAAGTCCTCTTTTGTTACTGCTATGATGCTTTTGCAGCCAGGAGAGAGCATCAGAAGCCTTGTTCCACTTGCAAGTTCTGTGTAGTTCATGTTTTACCTTTCCTAGATCTTCTTTCAAGACTTTAATGAATTCATCTTTCATTTTCCCCAAATTTTCTTCTAGAGTGAGGTATGTGTGATCAGCTTTCTTCTTTCCTGTTCCTAATTTCAATTTTAAGTTTTCAGACCTAAGCTCTAGGACACTATTGTCAAGTCCAAGAACCTGGTTCTTCAACTCAGCATTGTTGTTATCAATCTCATTTGCCCTAGACTCTAGGCTTTTACATTTTGCTTTTAGAATCACACATTCCCTAGACGGAACTTCCTTCTCATTATTAATTATCTCAGACTCATCAATGAAGTCTATTAATAACTCAGCCAACCTTTCTTTAGACAAGAATTTAATCTTGTCTTTGAGATGAAGAATACTTACCTCTTTTTCATCATCTGATTCTTCGATGGCCATTAGTGCTTGCTCCTCCTCAGCTTCATCTTCTGAGTCTTCATCTGAGGTTTCTCCCCAAGCAGCAACCATAGCCTTGGTTGAACCTTTGTTTTTCTTTGGTTGAACCTGTTCCTTCGTTCAACTCTTTCATTCTTCCACTCAATTTCCCATTGAGGGCAGTTTTTGATCATGTGGTCAGTCTTACCACACTTTTAGCATCCCTCATTGGTCTGTTTCTTCGGAGCTCTTGTTTTATTGAAGTTTGTACCTCTTGAAGAACCATTTCCTCTCATCAAGTACTTCTTGAAATCCCTAGTGATCATAGCCACTTAATCATCTTCCAAATCTGCACCTTCAGCAATTCTGAGAGCCAAGCTTCTCTCCTTTTTGAGGGTATCCATCTTCATGGTTTGTCTCCTCATTTTATAGGCAGTTAAGTTTCCAATCAGTTCATCCAGTCTAAGGGTAGCAATATTCTTGGATTCCTAAATGGCAGTGATTTTGCTTTCCCATGTGACTGGCAGACCTCTTGTCAGAATCTTCTCAACCTTGTCTTCTTCAAGAATAACCCTTCCAAGAGACTTAAGTTCATTTGTCAGTGTGGTGAACCTTGTATACATTTCTTGGATGGTTTCCCCTTCATTCATGATGAAATTCTCATATTGAGAATACAGCAGTGTTGCTCTGGACCTCTTCACTTGAGGTGTTCCTTCATGAGCCACTTGCAAAGTGTCCCAGATTTCCTTAGCAGTGATGCAGCTTTGAATCCTGCTGTACTCGTCTGGTCCTAATCCACACACAAGACATTTTTTGGCCTTGGCATTCTTTTCCCATTTCTTCAAATCTTCTGCAGTGCAATCAGCTCTTGTCTTTGGCACATCAACTCCTTCAGCATTCTTCTTTGTAGTTGCTAGGGGACCATCAGTGACTATGCCCCAGAGTTCATAGTCTTCCCCTGTGATGTGATCTCTCATCCTGTTCTTCCACCAAGAATAGTACTGACCATTGAAAAGTGGAGGCCTAGTAGTGGATTGCCCTTCCCAGTTCCCAGGTGGTGCACTCATCGTTGGTCTTCTCCTAAGGTGTTAGCCTCTTCAAGGATAACCTGCCCTGATACCAATTGATGTTCTAGACGTCAATGCCACACAAGGGGGGGGGTGATTTGTGTGCTACCTAATTTTCGCACTCGAAGAACATGGTTCTTCTAGATGTACTTATTAAGACTGTGTGCGGAATTAAGAGTGCATAAAATAAAGAACACAGAGATTTTTATGTGGAAAACACCTGGCTTAAAAGGTGAAAAAACCACGACCTACTACTCAGTAGGATTTTGCCAAACTTCCACTAAAATCACTGAGCCAAAACAGCATTTACAAAACTGTTTGTAAACCTAAGGATTAAACTCTAATCCTAGTGTGGCACACAACCTCAACTGCTGCGACACTTTCAAGTTAACTCTAACTTGAATACTCCAAGTACCTAATACAATTGCTTCTATGAAAGCTGAAAGGTACAATTTTAAAACACCTACTACAATTGAACTAGAATAAAAGAAAGACACAATGAAATTGGTTCTTCTATCTTGTCCAAGTAGCTTCAGGTTTGCACACTTGAATCTCACGTAAATTGCTTGCAAAAAGCCTTGCTATTTTGCTCTTCAATTTAGTTTCACTTCTGCATTTGTGTGCTACCCTGTAAAAGAGAACAATCAATATTATTTATAGAGTTAGGTATCAGAGTGTGATTAAAACTCGAATTGCTGATCCTTCATCTAATTCGAGTCCTAGAACAATTCAAACTCCAATCCTTATTCTTTATTCGGATGTAGTTCTCTTCATATAAGGAGACTTCAACTCCTTATCCTATGCAACCTTTTTGATCACCTCAGAAGATATTGTTGCTAACCCTTGAGACTTATCTTCACACGTATGTCACGTGTATACGTATATCAACATTGTGTCTGTCTCATATGATGGACCTGGTTCATGACTAAGTTCATTTTGTCAATCTTCAAAACTTCATCTGAACTTGGGCCAACATACGTGTTGCTAGGATGATCACCTAGTGGTTGTTTATTATGTCGGTGTCGGTATAGTACTCTTGGTGAAAGAGAAAGAAGACTTTCTTATGTTTAGGCCTAAGGAGCCGAAAGTGATTTCAATGACTTAATAAATTGGAATAATTTTGTATGATTTTTATTCAAAATTATGGATAGATATGAATGTTCTAAAAATTTATTTCATGGTTTCTTCACTTGTCTTTTAATTTCAAATGATAATGAGTATGGTTTATATAGTTGTTTATCACTTTATATCAAATGTTGGTGCATAGTTTTTGTAAAATCTTGTCCTAGGAACTTGAGTTAGAGAGAGTCTATGAAACTTATTGAGTACCGTGGTGGTGTACTTAGCCCTCAGGGGCCCCTCTTCAGGGCTCCACTTACTTTACATTTTTCAGGATGAGGGGTATGATACGTGGCATGCAGGCATGGCTGGGATGACTCTCTTCCCAAATTATATGGTGAGGCACCACTCCTATTTCATGGTAGTTATCATGTTGTCTTTTTTGTTAATGTTAGTCGGGCATTGGCCCAAATATAAAAATCTATTCTTGGTAAAGCGGCTTCATAGATAGTTGTGCTGTGTTGTAAAAACGGGATGGTACACAACATATATAAAAAGAATATATGCAGTTGATCCCATTAATATCATGAAAGGTGTCATGTGTGATTCAAAATTGGATTGTTTTATCGTTTAACTTGAAAATGTATATGATTTTCTTGAGCTTCCGCAATTAAATTGGTTTTCATCCATATGGTTTGGGTGCATCATATGGTTTGGTTTGATCGGGTCGGGTAGTGCGCCAGGTGCCTATCACGTGGTTTTGGATCATGACAAAGAAGAAGAAGAAGAAGAAGAAGAAGAAGAAGGAGGAGGAGGAGGAGGAGGAGGAGGAGGAGGAGGAGGAGGAGGAAAGGAGAAGCAGGAGGAGGAGGAGGAAACCTTAAGTAGTAGCTAAGAGAGGGGCGCCATATCAGCTAACTACTATAAAACAACATAAACCACCTTAAAATCTTCTCACAAACACCATGTAAATCCACCATCACCTTTATTTTCATAGCAACTAAGTAGAAGGAGGAGGAGGATGAGGGGAGGAGAAAAATATTTGAAGTTGTATGTACTTTGGGTACTAGTTAAACTTTTTTTTAAAAATATTCGCATATTTAAATTGAGATGACCAAATAAGGCACCTCATGAATTTTTTTTTACTGCAATACCGGATGTTTCCAGTTCTATTAGTATAATGTTTACTCGTTAAATAGTGCAATTAAATTTATAATGTGGTTTATAGACATGCTAATCGATTTGATCCCAAAATAATAAATAAATAAAATAAAATGCAAGACTTAGCATTGCAATCGAGATAAAATAGCAGATAACTTGCAAAGTTTCCGAAGGCAGCACTAAGAATGACGTTAGATAGAAAGTAAAATATTACTTAGCTTGATTGTGAAGAAAAATATTACCGCAAAGAAAAATATTCGCATATTTTTAAATCATGGAGTAACACGTCTCTTTGCATTTAACACCCCGAACACGTGTTACTCCATGATTTAAAAATATTTTTGCCGATTCTCGAGGTAATCATGGCCACAATTTTAGCCGCATATTCCATTACTTATATGCCTGATTCTTCTTCTTTTACACTTAAAAATTTTACAAACTCTCTCAACTTCTTTGCATTTGACTCTTTTCTGCTTTCATCCTTCTTTAATCTTCTTCAAAGACTCTTATCACCTTTGGCTGATCATCGATTCTTGCACTAGCTCTTCTAAGAACTCTGGTCTTCTTTTCGGTGGGGGTCCGAAGGAGAGCAAAGACAAAGAAATCGACGTTGAAGCTGACCCCTCTACGGTGAGCGCCATCATCGCCAAACATCTCAACACAGCCAAGGACTTAGAAGCGAAGTTCCCTTCTTCAAGCTCTCGTACTTGGGATGTTGGCGGACACCCCTCTTATATTCGTCCTTTCAGTATTCCTACTGCGAAGGAGGACTGTGATTGCCATGACCTGAACATCATTACTCCTATTCTGGTAGAGCGAATAGCCTTCACTAAGAAGGGCTTTACGTACATATATATGTACCCATTCACTTTGGGTGCATTTTCTTTGAGCAGGAGACTTGAACCCGTGATTTTGGAGTTGTGCCATCGGTACCAGGTTTGTTTGGCATAGGTGGGCCCTTCAGTGTGGCAAACGGTGGCCTGTCTACAACAGATGTGCTAGGAAACGAAGGAGGAGCTCTCCTTGGCTCGTATGATGAATCTTTACTCCCCCAAGATTGTCTGTGGGGGAGTAATAAATTTCAGAAAACATGGCCACCATGCTTTGCTCACCAGTATGGATGACGTCAACAACCGTGGGTGGATGGAGCGGTTTGTCATTGTTGCCACTAGGGATATCATCCCAGCCACAATTCCATCCTTCCCTAAGTTCCGTACTCGTACACGTAAGTTTTACTCTATCTCTTTTTTCTGAAAAAAGGTTGTTTCATGTCATTGCTGATACTTCTCCTTTCATTATTTTAGCAACTCGGTGGACACCACCAAGGGTTGAAGGCTTGGAGCAATGGTTCAGAAGGACATCACCACGCCTAAGACACCGCCCGTGGAAAGTTTTTTCCCCCAAATACGGATGGAGGGCCAAGAATCATGGTAAGGTGACTCGATAACCGATTCAGCATTCGTTTCATCTTTGTACATAAGAAACTGGTTAACGTCACCTTTTTATTGGATTTAGGGCTCCCGCAGATCTTTGTGACCATTCCTGCGGAGGACATTTTGGTTGATTCCGTGAAGGCTACAAGGTTGTTGAATGAGGCTTTCATCTAAAAAGGCGCCATTTGATCTGCTTCCGGTGCAACCACTTCCTCTTGGAGTCCCCGGCCAGAGAACAAACAACAAAAAAGGTGGCGTTCTTCCTTGGCCGAGGGTAAGAATTATAGGTGAAGAAAACCACACCCGAGCCAGACGCAACCACTGTGGTTATTGGTGATGATGCAGAAGCCAATGATGAAGGGGATTCCCTAAAAAGAAGACAACTTCATCAGCTCAACAGAATTCTCAATCTGAAGAGCTTATAAACCCAACTGAGGACGATGCCTAAGCGATTTGGGAGAGTTTGACTTGGTGGAGAATGCCAATCCTTCCTTTCCCGTCCCAGTTGTTTGTCCAGTGCTGTGAGGCCGAGTGCCGGGCCTATTCCGCCTTCAGTTGGTGAGCAACCAACAAACAACACTACCTCTACCGTAGCTACTTCTCAACGCACAATACCATCAACTTCATCTCCTTCCACGCCGACCATACCTTCATCACCAGCAGCTGCTACATCACCCCCGTCAGCCGAAGATGCTCGAGAGGAGGATGTCCCTGCTTCCCAGTCCCCAGACCATAGGAATTTGGGGCACAACTACTCGCCCCCTTTCTGCAGATCCCCAGAGGAGTAGGAGTGTCTCTCTCTCGATATCTACTAAGTGTCATCCACTATCCCAGCCGGTTGAACTTGCCAATTATCTGAAGCCGCTGGCTTCAGAAAAGGATAAGAAGAAATACACTCTCTTTCGGGAAAGTGTTTGTTAAATAACGCCATGCACAATGCGGTAGCGATAACGTACTTGTTCTTCTTACTGCCTATTTCTTCTTGGCTTGCTATGACAAGGTTTCTTAATTGGGTTTTTGCTTCACAGGCCAACTTCCTTTCATCCGAGGGTCTTCAAAAATTGATCCTTGATAAATAAGGACTCCAGTTCGAGCGGGACCAGTTTTTGGCCGAGAGGGACCAAATTACCGCTCGCCTCTCGGTGCTGGAAGGAAAAGCTACTGAGGCGGGTGAGTTAGAAGCTCGATTACAACAGAGTGAACATGAAGTGATGGCCCTCAGCCTAGCAACCTCTCGACTAAATATACAGTTTCAAGATGCCAAGGCTAAATGGTCTGAGGTCCAAAATGATGTGCTCGCTGCTGCCGAGCGTGAATCTGCCTCTGTTGAGAGAGTGAGTAACTTGGAGGCAGCCTTGAAATCAAAACCTGAAGAGGCTGCTACTGTCGAGGAGAAGCCTTCCTAGATGGAGGATAGGTATGAGAGGATTAGGGAACATAATAAGGTCCATATAACCACTATCCGTGATCTTGATCTTAGCCTTAGCGCCACGAGATCCGAGCGGGATGGTCTTTTGATTGAGGTTAATCAGCTTAAATCAGAACTCCAGCATCGAGCGGATTCTCTCATCATCGAAAAAACATATTCTTTATATAGCATGAGGAGATAAACCTTGGAAGAGGCTAAAGTGGTCTCGGGTGAGTTTCAGATAGGCCACAGGGTGATTTGAAACTTAGAAAAACTACTGGTGTTCTTCAGTCTTGTAGCTGGCCTCAAACCTCATAAATGTGATGTCAAGACGCATTTGCGAACACTGTTTTGTTCGCATTTGCGAGTTTCTCATCGCAAATGCGAAGAGAAGCTAGGCCATCCTAAGTTCGCAAATGCGAACAATCCGTCGCATTTGCGATAGGGACAGGGGAAGGTAGACTTCGCATTTGCGATCAGCTCAGCTCGCAATTGCGTGCGTTTCTTCGCTTTTGGAAAGATGAAGGAGTGTGAGAGACCTCGCAAATGCGATGGTTTTCTCGCATTTGCGAGCTTCGCAGGTCGTAAATGTGACATCTGCAGTTGTGTAAAAGGGACTTAGACGGTATTTTTCATCCATACTTCAAATTTTCGAAACCCAAAACACAAAAGGCATTTTTCCAAAGAGCATTTCTTCCCCAAATCACAGGTAAGTGATTCTTAACTAGTTTCTTTCAATCATTCATTTCATTGTACAAGATTTCAACCTAGAATCTATGATTTTTAGGGTGGAATTGGGGATTTTTAGGTAGAAACTAGGGATTTCGAAATTTGGGGATTTGGACCTCAAATTGAGGTCGGATTCCAAAACCAATTATATATCCAGGATCGGGGGTGAATGGTAATCGGGTTTTGGTCAGAATTTCGGGTCTGTACTAAGCGGGCCCGGGTGTTGACTTTTTAAAAATGGCCTAAATTGAATTTCTTGTAATCGTGGGTAGTTCCTAAGGCTTAAATTGAATTGTTTGGTGGTAATTTGCTAGATTCTACTGGTCCGGAGGCTAGTGTGAAGGGAAAAGCGATGGTTGAGCTTTGAGTTGGCCGTCGGAGCGAGGTAAGTGTTATGTCTAACCTTGGCTTGAGGGATTAGGTATTGTTGCCTATTTGCTACGTGTTTGGTTGTTGAGTAGAACATATAGGTGAGGTGACAAGTACCTATGCGTTGTTATGAAGTCATAGCAGGCGAGTGAGTCTTATTCTTGTAATCGTGGTATTCTTTAATCATATTGTTCATGCTTAGATTAGTAATTCTTTATGTTCAGCAACTCTTATCATGTTTTATGGAATTTGATATTGATTGAGAATTGACTCAAAGTTGTGGTTGGCATTGTAGAACTAAATGTTGAAGTAAGACTTGTTTTTCATAATTCTATCTCCCTGTTGTTATTGTTCTTGTTTGTTGAGGCAGAGTGTAAAGCACGAAGGGTGATGCCATGCTTTCTTTATATTCATCATCATGTGAGGAAGAGTGTAAAGCACGAAGGGTGATACCATGCCATTTCGTATTCATTACCATGTGAGGAAAAGTGTAAAGCACGAAGATGATGCCGTGCCATTTTATATTTTTTATCATCGTTTCTTTCATTTATTATGTTGAGAATGAGAGTAAAAGAACGAAGGGTGATGCCGCGCACTTGTTTTTTCTATGTTTAATATTTCCCTTAGTTCAAATCATGTTGTTTGCTGTGTTTCTTTAATGTTACCATTTTCATGATCTTGTACTCTCCTTATCATGTTTTCCCCCTCCCGTTAATGTCTGCTTAGCTTCTATTGGTTGTTATTACTCGTATATTGTTTAAGTGCACAGGTTTATGTATGTGTCTTGTCCTAGCCTCGTCACTACTTCGCCGAGGATAGGCTCGACACTTACCAGTACATGGGGTCGGTTGTATTGATACTGCACTCCGTACTTTCTGTGAAGATGTTGGTACTGGACCGTGTTGACCCGAGTTGAGCTGCTGATTTCAATCTCACAGGAGACCCAAGGTAGATCTGTCGGCATTCACAGACCCTGGAGTCCCCTTCCAGTTATTTCAGTTTACTGTTTCCTTTATTCGAAAATAATTGTATTTTTCCTTTAGCCAGTATATGTAGTAACTCTTAGAAGTTCGTGAATTGTGACACCAGATTCTGGGAAGTTATGTATAGATATTTGGGTTATTATGAACTTCCGCACTTCTTTAATCTGTTATGATATAATTGATGTTATTTACCGAATCTTTTAAGAGTTAGTGTATTTAATTTATAATTGGTTGATTGCCTTGCAACTGAAAGGTTAGGCACCATCACGGTCCCGACGGTGGGAAATTCGTGTCGTGACAAGTTAGTATCAGAGCACTAGGTTGCCTAGGTCTCACAATTCACGAACAGGCTTAGTAGAGTGTAAGGGATCGGTACGGAGACGTCTGTACTTATCTCTCAAAGGCTACAATGTTTAGGAACAATTTCACTTCTATTCTTCTCTGTCGTGCGGTTTTGTTCTCTCAGTGCTAATCGAACTCTTCTACTCTTCTCCTTCGCATATGGCGAGAACACGTACCGCATCTTCAGCTGAGCAGTAGCCAGAGCCCCCTGTGGCACCTCCTACGAGGGGCAGAGGACGAGGCAGGGGTAGGGCTCAGCCTAGAGCTTGAGTAGCAGCACCAGCGGCAAAGCCTCAGGTGGAGTTTGATGATGAGGTTCCAGCCCAGACCGTTCCAGTAGGACCAGCTCAAGTCCCAGAGGGTTTCATTGCTACCCCCGTGCTCTAGGATGCTTTGATCCTTCTAGTGGGCCTTATGGAGAGTGTGGCCCATACTGGCACATTTCCTGTAGCACCAGCCATTTCTCAAACTGGAAGAGGAGCACAAACTCCTACTACATACACTCCGGAGCAGATGGCTCCCCAGTACCAGACTCCAACAGCTCAGACAGTTGGAGCAGTTCAGCCAGTTGTTACAGCACAGACCGCTGGGGGATCAGCTATGTCCTCCGAGAGATTATTGAGGTTGGACAAGTTCACCAAGCTCTTTCCAGTTCATTATAGTGGGGCAGCTTCTGAGGACCCACAAGATTATCTTGACCGCTACCATGAGGTGCTACGGAACATGGGGATAATGGAGACCAATGGGGTCAATTTTGCCGTGATTCAAATGATTGGGTCCGCCAAGAGATGGTGGAATGACTTTGTGTTAACTAGACTAGCTGGGTCGCCTGCTTTGACTTGGGAGCGGTTCTCTCAGATATTTCTTAAGAAGTTCCTTCCTGTTACACCGAGAAAGGATTATCGCAGGCAGTTCGAGCATCTTCAACAGGGCAGTATGACTGTCACTTAGTACGAGAAATGATTGTTGATTTGGCCCGTCATGCTCTTCTTATACTTCCTATCAAGAGAGAGAGAGAGAGAGGGTGAGGAGGTTTATTGAGAGACTTGCTCAGCCTATCATATTGCAGATGGCTAAGGAGACTAGGAGTGATATTTCTTTCCAGGATGAATCCAATATTGCCAGGCGAGTTGAGATGGTTTTAGCTTAGGGAGTGGCCAGTGGTCTGACAAGAGGCCCTATCAGTCCGGTGGATTCAGTGGGGTCTCATCTGGAGTCCGAGGTGGTACTTTTGGCAGAAGCCATCCTCCCAGGCCATTTCATTCAGCCCTTCAGGCTTCTCACGGTGCTTCAGGTGGTCGTGGCCCTCATATGCAATATTCCGGTCAGCTAGCCTATAGTGCACTACCAGCTCCTATCGGTGCACCTCCGCTCTAGAGTTTTCAGGGTGGTTACTCAGGCCGCCAGGGTCAGTTTCAGGGTCATCAGCAACAGCATCCGAAATCTTGTTATACTTATGGCGATCTGAGGCACATTACTAGGTTTTGCCCTCGAACATTGAGCACTTCTCAGCATCAGGGTTCTCGTGCCATGGTTCTGGAAGCGGGTGTTCCGCCACCCGCTCAGTAAGCTAGAGGTAGGGGTTAGACAATAGAGGTGGAGGATAGGCCGCTAGAGGTGGAGGCCAGCCAGACAGGGCTCGTCCTCGAGATGTAGTTCAGAGTGGTGGGCCCAGCCTCGATGCTATGCTTTTCCAGCCAGGCCTGAGGTGAGTCATCTGACGCAGTTATAAGAGGTACGATTTCAGTTTGCAGTAGGGATGCCTCAGTATTATTTGATCCGGGTTCTACTTATTCGTATGTGTCATCCTATTTTGCTTCATATTTGGTTGTGCCTCGTGATTCTTTGAGTGCTCCCGTGTATGTGTCCATGCCTGTTGGGGATTCTATTATCGTAGATCGTGTCTATCGTTCGTGTGTGTTCATTATTGGGGGTCTTGAAACTCGTGTAGATCTCCTACTTCTCGATATGGTTAACTTTGATGTCATTTTGGAGATGGATTAGTTGTCATCTTATCATTCTATATTGGACTGTCACGCCAAGACAGTGACATTAGCCTTGCCGGGGTTACCTCGATTAGAGTGGAGAGGGGCTCCTGGTCATTACCAGCAGGGTTGTCTCTTATCAGAAGACTTAGAATATGGCCGAGAAGGGGTGTATATCTTATCTCGCTTATGTTCGTGATTCTAGTCAGAGGTTTCTTCCATGGATTCTATGCTAGTTGTTCGAGAGTTTCTAGAGGTATTTCCTACAGACTTGCTGAGGATGTCACTCGAGAGGGCTATTGACTTGTGTATTGACTTGGTTTTGGGCACTCAGCCCATTTCTATTTCGCCATACCGCATGGGCCTACCAGAGTTGAAAGAATTAAACGAACAGTTGCAAGATTTACTTGATAAGGGATTTATTAGACTCAGTGTCTCGCCTTGGGGTTCGCCCGTGTTATTTGTAAAGAAGAAGGATGGGCCGATGAGGATGTGCATAGACTATCGGTAGTTGAACAAAGTCACTATCAAGAATAAGTATTCATTATCGAGGATTGATGACTTATTTGATCAGCTGCAGGGGTGCCAACGTGTTTTCAAAGATCGATATGGGGTCTGGCTATTATCAGGTGAGGATTTGGCGTCCGATGTCCCTAAGAGATTTTTTCAGACTCGGTATGGGCATTATGAGTTTCTAGTGATGTCATTTGGGCTGATGATCGCTGCCGACTCAACACTACACTAAGGTAGGAAGAGCGGGTTGCAATAGCTTTTACCCGAATAGTGGTTCGGGATCAAATTTCCACAGGGAGCTAGTAATGGAGTTGTATTGTGTGTAGCGCGGCCGCGTTGGCTCTTGAACTCTTGAATTTTAACTCTCTGAAGTTGAGGGACGCGAACCGCACGAAAGTGCAGCGTGGCCGTGGGAGCTCTGGTGCGGACCGCGTTAGTGTGTCTGCGGCCGCATGGCTTGTACTGGTCCCAACTTGCATCTCTCTGAATCACTCCAGTGCGGGCCGCATGATTAGGTGGCGCGGCTGCGTGACCTGAACGCGGGCCGCATAAATCCAACCGCGGCCGCGTGGTGAAAGTCCCGAATTTGCACTTCTCTGAATCTCCTAGTTCGGCCGCGTGCACTTTTGTGCGGTCCGCACTAGGCTCTTTTTCCATCACTTTACTTGGCCTTTGATGCTTGAGCAGGTTTCACTCCGTTTTGAGCCGATCTTTGACATTTCAGTCACTTTGTTGGTCAAACCTGCAATCAAGCACAACCTGTGAGCATTTTGGGATTATTTTGTATCAAATTATACTAAAAGCATAGCAAGTAGGGCATAAAACACGTTAAAATCCTACTTATCAACTCCCCCAAACTTAAACCTTTGCTTGTCCTCAAGCAAAAAAAATGAAACCCACCCCTTAAAGGAACATCCAAGTGATTCCAGCTATCCTAAAGTAACCTCAACAAGCATCAATTGGGACTAACAATTGCCCTCAATACGAATGCATCATTAACACATTTTAAACTTTGAAAACTATGGATCAAGTGTGACACAAGAGCGTCAAGGGTTAACACATTTCATCAAAGAACTTTTCTCAAATACCTTGGTCATTGTGGAACCCAAACTCATACATCCTCAACTCTCCCTAAGCGAACCTCACCTTGTAGAGTATTGACACACAAACCGAGGTTGATGGACTTTCACTCATCTCTCTCAAGAAGAATGTCACAAGTCCGGCCCTAGGTACCATATGCTTGCCCCTTATGTAAGTATCCACTAATGTAGGTTTCCTTCAACTCAAGATAATATAGGGCTTTTGCAGATTCGTTGTGAAGGCTTTTGGGTAAGGGTAGGACATGTTTTTGTTCAAATGGGTTCAATCTTCCCTTAAGCACTTCCTTTGATTCATTTTGGCACACTTTCTTGACTCATTTGAGTATTTCACTTCTTTTCAAGGGATTAGAGGGACATATTGTCACTCTTTCTTATGCAATTCAAATCATTTCTCCTTTTTCTACTTTTTCTACGCCTTTTTCACTTTTGTTTCCCTTGTATCCCCTTTTTATTCTTTTTCACATTGTTCTTTCTTTTTGTCTTTTTCTTTTCTTTCTTTTTCGTTGCTTCCCTTTTTCTTTTGCTTTCGTACCTTTTACCAATTTTGCTTCCTTTCTTGTCTCTCCTCCCCCAAACATAGACATTTGCCATTACTCATGGGAAGATTTTGGGTGCCAAGAGAGGGTATCTTTTAGAACGGGTATAGGCTTGTAACATTGGTTCTTGAAAGAAAAAAAGTTCAAGGCTCGAAAGGGTTAACTAGGGATCATTTCATTGGTAGGCCATTGATTTGTTCAACTTAACATTGGGATCATTGAGAGCCTATAATCACTTCTCGAGTCAAGTTTCACCTAGGATTTTGCCTCAACAAACATTTAGGGCAAGCTAGACCATTGGCTTGGGACTTGGACTCACAATTCGATTCCTCACCACACATGCTAGGGGATTTCTGATGACATCGAGTCGAGGGCCCACAACGACCTCAGTTATGATTCAAGCGCACAATGGTCCAAAAAGACCACATGATGATTGTTTGGTCAATACAAGAGTCTCAAGGCCACGACTTTCACCATCCTAAACACAACATTATGTCTTTGATCATGGGATCAAAGGCAAATGTGTTAGGCCCAAGTGAAGCTTTGCCTTAGGTACCCTTAACTACGAAATATCAAAAACAAAAGAAAAATCAAAAAACGGACTCAAACCCTAAGAAGGTTGTCACGCCATCTATCATTGGGAAGAGCCACCCGGCTCGCACTATACTCCACCCTTGCAAAAAACCGTGGCATTAAGAAAACCAAGGGCTTATTCAAAATGCCAAAAACAAAACAAAAGGCTACGAGCCTATCTACGAAGCTAAAAACGAAAATTTTTGCGAAAATAGAAAAACAGAATGAATATGTACAATAGGGGAGTAGAGTATACAATGAGGGATGAATATGTACGACCAAAAGAGAAGAAAAAGTACGAGAAAAGTTGCTAAAATGTAATGTTATATACAGACCAACTAGAAAATCAAACCAACAGAACATAAACTGAGAATCTAATATGTACAGTCATCCAGATAATCCAAAAAATGTAGGGCGCACCCCGACGAATAAGAGCTGGCATTGTCCCCAATGCCAACTACACAAATAAGCACAAAAATCGGTGAAAGGATATAGAAGAGCTCCCTAGGCCTGGTCCGTCACCATGGGATCCTCAGTGGTCCAATGATCCTCTGTATGGGCGGGAACCTCAGACTGGTCCCCGGCCTGCTGCTGCTCTGCTGCTGGGATAGTGGCCTGCTCCTGGACCGGCTGAATATCGGGTGCATCACTGGAGGGGATCTCCTGAGTCTCTGCAAGCTCAATCACGATACCCTCTGTACGGGGAAGCTTCCTCTTCTTCCTTGGAGGCTGGGGTGCCTGCTCCTGCTGTGGCTCTAGTGCTGCTGCTCGAGGAGCTGGATCCTCAAATAGCAAGTCTAAAGGCATTTGATCTACCAATAGCTTGTCCACATCCGCTCTAAGTGCCTTCACCAACTCCTTAGACGCCCTTGACTTTCTCATCTTTTTATGCTCCTTGGCAAGCTCTTTCAGAGCTTTGCCATGTGAATCTACCACCTTAGTCAAGGTGGCCCGAGTCTCCAAAATCTTCTCCTGGTCGGCCAGGAGCTTCTTCAATGTTTCCTTAATAGACTGAGGAATCTGAGCAGTGGCTGGTGCTGACTGGGCCTCAACTGAAGTAGCCAATGTGGACAACTTGGATGTCGCAGCTGACATCCAGTTGTTCAAACTGGCCAAAGTCTTTGCTAACTGATGTGCTGTGAGAGGGTTGGTCAGGGAAGCAGGGACTGTCAGGCCAGCTGAAGAACTAGGACCCGCAGAAGAGGATGACACATCAGCAATAATGGCGGCAGCTGGGATGGAGGGGAGCTCAGTAGAAGGCTCCACAGCAGACTCTACCGCAACTGGCTCCTCAGACTGGCCAATCAGGGTAGAGGTGGATGCCTTGTGTTTCTTGTCCTTTGGGTTGTCCGGCCCCTGAATGCTGAACCATAAGAATGGGGACACTGGGCGAACTTTCACATCATAAGGCTTCTTCTTCACCTTCGCATCCCGGAAATACATGCTGAGAGTGTTGGGAAATGGATAGTTCCCAATACTCTCAACCCCCACTGAGGTGATCGCCTTGTACATCACATTCCCACATTAATAGGGAAACCCGCCATGATAGAGGCAATCAGCACAGCACGAGGAAGAGGGATAGTCTGGTCATGGGAAGTGGGGTCAAGCCTGTTGCACACAAATGTAAGCCACCCTCTAGCTTCGAAGTTGAAATTCTTCCTCAAAATCATCACCCCCGCCTGTATCCAATCCGAAATAGTACCCGGATGAGCCAAATGCTCAGCCAACCATGGGCGAACCTCCTCCTTCATTGCCAACTTCTCATTGTATTGAGTTTCGTCTTCATCATCAAAACCCAAATATTCATTGAACGCCTTCCCAGAAAACACTATGTTTTTATCTCGCACTTTGGTCACAATTGAGCCCTTTTTGGTGTGGGCTACATTGCAATAAAACTCCTTTACCATGTGCTCGTTGGCATCTATCAAGTTATCACAAAAATGCTCGCATCCTACTCTAGTATGAAACTGCCTGTGTACATTGGGGAGAAAGGGCAATAGGTCTCAGGTGATTATGCTCCTTTCTATAAGCAGCTTTCTTTTAGGCCACAGTTCCCTGAATTTGCGGAAGGCCACTTGGCTAACAAAACGGTCTGCCCAAACCTCAGCTTTTCTTGTTCGTTGAATACCACCAATCCCGGGTACCCCAGTATCCGGAACTTCATCATCACAGTTGGTCCCCCCTACTGCACTCTCCCCAGATACTGAAGCTGTGGGGGAGGTGGAGTATTTTCCGCTGCCAGCTGCTGAGCCATCAGATGACTCAGACCGTACATTTTATGAAACTTGGGTTGTAGGTGGAGCTGGGACTGAAGGGGCTTGCCTGAGTCAGCTGAGATGTCCTGAGAAGGTAGGTACTCATTCCCTGACTGGTCGTCATCTCTCACTACTACTTGCTTTCTTGTTTTCAGTTTTGGTCGGGGAGTGAGCTTTGTTTATTTCCCTTTTCCTGCCCGGGAGGAGTCACCTCGTCCGGGTTGTTTTGCACTTCGACCTCTTAGTTTCACCATTTTCTGCAAGCAAACATGTCTAACTTTGTTAGTTGAAGCGCGGGCATTGTATAAGTTGATGAAAATAATTGCACAATATCAGGATGAAAAATTGCAGAACATAGTGCAGAACAGGCCACCGCGGACCGCATGATTAGGGACGCGGCCGCGTGGAAGGCACTGCGGGCCGCGTGAAAATGATCGCTGGCCGCACTGAACAAACCCCAAAAATGACACCACTCTGAATCTAACCAACGCGGACCGCGTAAAATGGGGGTGCGGCCGCGTTGAGTCAGCGCGGATCGCACAATTAGGGACGCGGCCGCTCTAAAGCAAGTTAATTTGGCAAGCACTGGGCCACCGCGGTCCGCGAGAAAATGACCGCGGGCCGCGCCGAGGCAACGGTAAGCACTGAGTTAGGGTTTGACAAATTTGTCCATTTTTGTTCAAGTTCTTGAGTCCTAGTTGTCCCTACTCATTTACCCAACATGGAATTTATCCCCAGCATCCCAAAAGCAACATATAAACTATCCTAATCATAGAATTTAATAAAAAGTGAAAAATAACCAAAGAACAAGAAGCTACACTACTGGGAGATAAGAAGAAAAATGAAAAATAAACACTAATTAATGATAATTGTAAGAATTGTTACCAGGAATAAGAAGAATCAAAGCACTTGATGCAACACATAAGAATATCTCAGATGAACAGTGAAAAATTAGGGTTCAGATGTTCAGAATGCAAAAAGTGTAAAATGAGGCCTAAGGTCTCTATTTATAGAGAACCGTGGGGCCCCATACTTACCTACCAGCGCGGCTGCGTAAAAATGACCACGAACCGCGCTGGGTTTATTTTTGAACCCTTGCAGGAAGCAGCCCACACGGACCGCACAAATGGGACGCGGCCGCGCTAAAGCATCGCGGACCGCAATAACATGATCGCGGCCGCGTGAGCAAACTTCAGAGAGCATACATCTTCAGCTTGTGCCAGTGCGGACCGCACAAATCCCACCGCGGCCGCACTGGCAACTTTAGAGACTGTGCATTTTTTATACTTTGTTTCGCACTACTTCAATACAATCCCTGCAACATCTCACAACCAATTAGCTCAAAAATCCTAATCTACAAAGAAAATCAAAGAGAAATAAAAAGACATGGGTTGCCTCCCAAGAAGTGCCCTATTCCTTGTGGTTTTGATCAGATTTGACGCGCGAGGAGGTCGATTCGAGAGGAAAAGGCATAGCGAGCTAGACTTTGGGCCGGCTTGAGGTGAGTAATAGGTGTAAACGATGAACTGAGGGTTTGAAACCCCGAATTTCACATCGTAGCGCTATATTGAGGCGAGGCACGCGCTCTATGACGAGTGCGGGGTCGTTTGTTATTGGGGATTGTGACATGGTCCGTCCCGGTGATGTTTTAC
>NW_017670969.1:49689-110984 GCF_001879085.1 Nicotiana attenuata
CCCAAACATCAAAAATATCCACCTCGAGAATCGTATTGAGAGGCATCTCATCCCTTTTTGAAATTCCGCCGGCTCTTTGGCATGAATCACATCTCTTTACCAAATCACTAGCATCTTTAAAAAACGTTGGCCAATAGAACCCGCAACTCAAGATCTTTGAAGCCGTCCTCACCCCTCCATGATGGCCACCATAAGGGGAAGAGTGACAAGCCTCCAATATGCTCAATTGTTCACCTTCCGGGACACATCTTCTAATTACACCATCCGTGCAAATTTTAAACAAGTATGGATCATCCCAATAAAAATCCAAACTATCCTGTTTGAGTTTCTTCTTTTGGTTGGAAGAGAGCTCACACGGGACAATTCCGGTCACAATGAAGTTGGCGATGTCCGCGAACCATGGCAAGTCACATGTTGACACAGTAAGAAGTTGCTCGTCGGGGAATGCATCATTTATCTCAAGACCGTTACATGGCCTCCCTTCTTCCTCTAACCGGGACAGATGGTCCGCTACTTGGTTCTCGCTTCCCTTCCGGTCCACTATTTCTAAGTCAAATTCTTGAAGGAGTAACACCCACCTCATCAATCTTGCTTTGGAATCCTTTTTGGTCATCAAATATCTAAGGGCGGCATGGTCCGTGTGCACAATCACCATGGACCCCATAAGATAGGGCCGAAATTTCTCCATGGCAAATACAATGGCCAATAGCTCCTTCTGCGTCACCGTGTAATTCCGTTGAGCTTCATTCATAGTCTTACCTGCATAATACACGGGATGGAACATTTTGTTAACCCGTTGACCCAACACCGCCCCCATTGCAACATCACTAGCATCACACATTAGTTCAAAGGGCAAACTCCAATTAGGTGCAGTTATGATAGGGGTAGTGGTCAACTTGTGTTTTAAGAGTTCAAAGGCCTCCATACACTTTTCATCAAAAACAAACTTGGCATCTTTCTCTAGTAGCTTGCACAATGGATTCACAACCTTCGAGAAGCCTTTGATAAACCGCCGGTAGAACCCGGCGTGTCCAAGAAAACTCCTCACCCCTTTGACAGAAGTAGGGGGAGGGAGCCTCGAAATCACCTCAATTTTCGCCTTATCAACCTCAATCCCGTGTTTTGAAATCTTGTGGCCCAACACTATACCTTCTTCAACCATAAAATGGCATTTTTCCCAATTGCGAACTAGGTTGGTTTCTTCACAACGAGCCAAGACATTATCCAAATTCACCAAGCATGCATCAAAAGAGTCACCAACCACACTAAAGTCGTCCATAAAGACCTCCAATATGTCCTCCACCATATCGGTGAAAATAGCTATCATGCAACGTTGGGAGGTCGCCGGAGCATTGCACAGTCCGAATGGCATCGGAGAGAAAGCAAATGTTCCATAGGGGCATGTAAAAGTAGTCTTCTCTTGGTCCTCCGGGGCAAGACGATCTAGCATTGGTCAAGGAATGGCAAAGGAAAATGATCCTTGCGGGTCACCTTGTTGAGCTTCCGGTAGTCCATGCAAACTCTCCACCCAGTAATGGTTCGAGTGGGAATAAGCTCATTGTTGTCATTGGGCACCACCGTCATCCCTCCTTTCTTTGGCATACATTGGACTGGAGAAGTCCACGAACTATCATATATTGGATAAAGCACACCGGCGTCAAGCCATTTGATAACCTCTTTCTTTACCACTTCTTGCATCGCCTCATTGAGTCTTCTTTGATGTTCAAGGGACGGCCTTGCATCTTCCTCCAAGATGATCTTATGCATGCAAAATACGGGGCTTATTCCCCTAATGTCCGCCAAAGTCCATCCTATTGCCCTTTTCTGCTTTTGAAGCACCTCCAAAGTGGCCTCAACCTGCAAGTTAGTAAGGCAAGAAGAAAGAATATCTGGAAGAGTAGAATTAGAGCCCAAAATTCATACCTGAGGTGTGGAGGAAGTGGCTTCAACTCCAACACCGGTGGCTCCTCAATGGATGGTTTAGTTGGTGGAGTTTTGGGGTTCTCAAGATCCAAAGATAACTTCCTAGGCTCATATGAATATGAACCCATACCATGCAATTCATTCACGCACTCCACTCTGCTAGAATCATCTTCTACATCCATGCCAAGAAGTACGGCCTCAAGAGGATCTTCAACATTCATCATGGAACTTGTGTCATCCACTGTCACAGAGGTGACAATGTCAACAAGTGAACACACTTCCGTACTATTGGGTTGCCTCATTGATTTGCAAACATGAAATACCACCTTCTCATCTCCCACTCGGAATGTCAATTCACCTGCTTCAACATCAACCAAAGCCTTCCCCGTAGCTAGGAAAGGTCTCCCAAGAATAATAGGCACTTCAAAATCCACTTCACAATCCAATATGACAAAGTCGGCCGGCAATATGAATTTGTCCACCCTGACAAGCACATCGTCAATTATACCCAAAGGCCTCTTCATCGACCGGTCCGCCATTTGAAGTCTCATCGAGGTTGCCCTAGGTTGCCCAATTCCCAAAGTCTTGAAGACTGAATACGGCATCAAATAATGCTAGCCCCCAAGTCACAAAGGGCCATAGTAAACTCCGCACTCCTGATAGTGCAAGGAATAGTAAAGATCCTGGGTCTTCAAGTTTTGGGGCCATAGAATGCACTATCGCACTAACGTGGTGCGTCATCTTTATTGTTTCACAATCCATGGAATGCTTCTTTGTGACCAAATCCTTCATGAACTTTGCATAGCCTGGCATTTGTTCAAGTGCCTCCACCAAAGGCACGTTGATTGTAAGGCTTTTCATTATGTCTATGAATTTCTTGAACTGATTGTCATTCTTTTGCTTTGCTAACCGCTGAGGATAAGGTGGAGGTGGTCTAGGCAAGGGTGCCTTGGCTTTTGGCACCACCGGTTCCGGAATATCAATTATGTGCTCCCTAGATGGGTTCACGACCTCTTGAGTTTCCACCTCGGCCTCATCAATATCTATTCTCACTTCCTTATTCACATTTGTCTCAACTACATCTTCAACAATCAAAGGATCCACATCTTCTTGGAGCTCAACATCATCATTCACCACTCGATTTTCATTTGAGGCTTGCACATCACCGCCTCTTCCGCTTCTCGATGTGACTGCCATCACATGATTATTACCTCCCTTAGGGTTCACTACCGTATCACTTGGTAGTGCGCCCTTAGGTCGAGTATTCAATGCTTGAGAAATTTGCCCTATTTGCACTTCTAGGTTCCGGATAGATGTGTTGTGTGCAGCCAATTGTGCATCCGAGTCTTGGTTCTTTTTCATCATCTGCTCGAACATCATTTCTATCCATCCCATATCACTTCCGGAAGAACTAGAACCTTGAGATTGAAAGGGGGGTGGATTGTTTGGTTGTTGGAACCTGGGGGGCCTTTGAAAGCCTTGCCCCCTACCACCATTATTCCACCCTCCTTGATTGTTATTGTTGTTGCTCCAATTATTGTTGTTCCCGTTCCAATTGCCTTGATTGTTACCTAGATTACCCCAATTGTTGTTCTGATTGTTGTTGTTTCAATTGTTACCGCCTTGTTGTTGGTTATTGTTATTCCAATTACCGCCACCTTGTTAATTGCCCCAATTGCTTTGGGGATAACATTGTGGATTTCCTTGATTTCCTCTATTTCCTTGGTAGTTATTGACATATTGGCATTCCTCACTTTGATCATCATAGCACTCATTCGAATAACCACCACCATCATTGTTGTTGTCAAATTGCTCGCCATTACCTTGAGGTTGTTGTTGCCCTCTTTGCCTCCTTTTCAACATAGAGACACTCTCCATTGCATTGACTTGGCGCGGGTTTTGGACTTGTTGCAATTGCTCCTTCGCCAATTGATTCATGGTTGCTGTAAGTTCGGCAATAGCTTGGCCATGATCGTTCAACTCCTTGTGCAAGTGGATGACCGTGGGGTCACCTTGGGGCACATTCGCTCGGCTTTGCCATGCCGAAGACGTGTCGGCCATTTCATCAAGTACATCACATGCCTCTTGATAAGAAAGTTTCATAATGTTCCCTCCGGCCAATTGGTTCACAATGCACTGGTTCGTGGTGTTGATGCCCCGATAAAAGGTTTGTTGTATCATCGCCTCGGTCATGTCGTTATTAGGGCACTCCTTCACCATTGTTCTATATCTTTCCCAAATTTAGTGCAAAGGTTCCGTTAGCATTTGTTTGAAAGCTAGAATCTCATCCCGAAGAGCCGTCATATGACTTGGAGAAAAGAACTTGGCAATAAATTTGTCCGCCAATTCATCCCGTGTGTGGATAGAATGATTTGGAAGCCTTTCTAACCAGTCCAACGCTTTACCCCGAAGAGAAAATGGGAAAAGCCTCAATCGCAATGCATCCTCTGACACGTTTGTTTGTTTGCTGCCCCAGCATGTATCCACGAACCCTTTCAAGTGCTTGTATGCATTTTGATCGGAGGCGCCCGTAAAATACCCTCTTTGCTCGAGCAAGGTCAACATGACATTTGTGATTTGAAAGTTCCCCGCCCGGATTCGGGGAGGAACAATGGCACTCGCGTACCCTTGATTTGGTAGAACTCTTGGGACTGCTCTTGGCGGTGGCGGAGGAGGGTCTGGAATAGGATTGTTGTCATTTGCATTGGCCTGACGGCCTCTACGTGGAACTTAAGGTGGTTGAACCTCTTCGGGCTCAAGATCATCTACCTCCTCCCCCGCATTCACGTTGCCAAGAGGGTCGTTTGCATTAAGAGCCATAGTACCTGAATGATCGACACAAAAAAAATTAGTAAACAAGAAGGAAAGAGAAGCAAAACACAAAACAAGCTAAACACATAGTCAACACCGTAAGCTCCCCGGCAACGGCGCCAAAAAGTTGATAGCTGCCGACTCAACACTACACTAAGGTAGGAAGAGCGGGTTGCAATAGCTTTTACCCGAATAGTGGTTCGTGATCGAATTTCCACAGGGAGCTAGTAATGGAGTTGTATTGTCTTTTTAGTCTAGAATTGCAGTTGTGCTTCTAATGTCACTTCTAACATCCTTGGTTTTGATTCTTATTTATACTATTATAAGACTAATGTTTGAAGCTAAATTATCCTACAGAGATATTGCTAAGTTGTTATTAATATAGAGAAAGGCACTAGGGTCGTGGCATTGCCTAGGTGGCTAATTAATGAGTAAATGCTACTAAGGATAAATTGACATATTTGGGGATTATGCTATAATCGTTGCTCAATTGTACCCACTCTCACACCTCCCGGTAAAGAGAGTGATTTTGCCTAATTAACTCTCTCGAGACCAATTGGGTAGGCTAATTAGACCAAGCAACTAGGGGTCAAGTTGGGTAATTACTCTCTCGAGGTTTAACCTGTTAATTGGGACTACCATTTCTCATGGGTCCATCCCATTTCATTATTGGGTCAATTTTGGGGTCATAGACTCTCTTTCTCAAGAAGAGTTAAACCCACCAAGCTAGAATCAATATTTGCAACCACCAATCCTTAATTAAAACTGAAAATTAACCCAAATAGCAAACACCCAACATCAATCTATACTTAGATGGCAACACCCATCAATTACCCACACTAGGGTTGAGCCACAACCCTAGCTAACGGGTTTAGCTAGACATAACTAAAGAAGAAACAGAAGAATTAGAAGAAGAACTAAACATAATAATTAATTACTGATAAGAAACGACAAGAATCTATTGAGAAATTTATGCTAAAATGCCAAAATAGGATAAAACTTCAGTTCTCACGAGCGTAGCTCGATATCTGGTACAAAACTTAACCTAAAAATGGGAAAAAGATCTATTTATAGTGGCTGGAAAAACTGGACAAAAATACCCCTACAGGGTCAGCGCGGGCAACGCAAAAAGGTAGCGCGGCCGCGTTGGCTCTTCAACTCATGAATTTTAACTCTCTGAAGTTGAGGGACGCGGACCGCATGAAAGTGTAGCGCCGCCGTGGGAGCTCTGGCGCGGACCGCATAAGTGTGTCCGCGGCCGCATGGCTTGTAATGGTCCCAACTTGCATCTCTCTGAATCACTCCAGTGCGGGCCGCATGATTAGGTGGCGCGGCCGCGTGAGCTAAAGCGGGCCGCATAAATCCAACCGCGGCCGCGTGGTGAAAGTCCTAAAATTGCACTTCTCTGAATCTCCTAGTGCGGCCGCGTGCACTTTTGTGCCGTCCGCACTAGGCTCTTTTTCCATCACTTCACTTGGCCTTTGATGCTTGAGTAGGTTTCACTCTGTTTTAAGCCGATCTTTGACATTTCAGTCACTTTGTTGGTCAAACCTGCAATCAAGCACAACCTGTGAGCATTTCGGGATTATTTTGTATCAAATTATACTCAAAATATAGGTAATTAGGGGCATAAAACACGTTAAAATCCTACTTATCAGCTGACAAATGCTCCAGCAACATTCATGGATTTGATGAACCAGATGTTCAAGCCCTATCTGGATTCCTTTGTGATTGTTTTTATTAATGATATCTTGATCTACTTCTGCAGTCGAGAGGAGCATGAGCGGCATCTTCGGGCCATTCTTCAGACTCTAAGAGACAGCCTGTTATATGCCAAGTTTTCAAAATGCGAGTTTTAGTTGAGTTCAGTTGCCTTCTTGGGTCACATTGTATCAGTAGAGGGTATTTAGGTGGATCCTAAGAAGATTGAGGCAGTCAGAACTGGTCTAGACCCACATCAGCTATAGTGATCCGTAGTTTCTTGGGATTGGCGGGTTATTACCGTCAGTTTGTGGAGAGGTTCTCATCTATAGCAGCCTCGTTGACCAGATTGACCTAGAAGGGTGCCCCGTTCAGATGGTTGGACGAGTGTGAGGTGAGCTTCCAGAAGCTCAAGATAGGTTTGACTACATTGCCGGTAGTGGTGTTATCCACAGGTTCAGGATCTTATATGGTATATTGCAATGCATCCCGAGTTAGACTTGGTGCAGTATTGATGTATGATGGCAAGGTTATTGCACATGCTTCGCGAGAGCTAAAAGTTCACGAGAAGAACTACCCTGTTCATGATCTAGAGCTGGCAGCCATTGTTCACGCGCTGAAGATTTGGAGGCTATATCTTTACGGTATGCCATGTGAGAAATACACAGATCAACGGAGTTTGGAGTACTTGTTCAAGCAGAAAGAGCTCAATTTGAGGCAGATGAGGTGGTTGAAGTTATTGAAAGACTATGATATCACCATCTTGTATTATCCCGGGAAGGCCAATGTGGCGGTCGATTCTTTGAGTAGGAAGTCAGCTAGTATGGGCAGCCTCGCGTACATTCCAGTCGGTGAGAGAATGCTTGCATTAGATGTTCAGGCTTTGGCTAATCAGTTCGTGAGGTTGGATGTTTCTGAGCCCAGTCGTGTTCTAGCTTGTACGATTGCTCGATTTTCATTGTTTGAGCGCATCAGGGAGCGGCAATATGATGACCCTCATTTTCTTTTCCTTTGGGACACAGTGCGGCACGGGGATGCCAAGCTGGTTACAGTTGGAGATGATGGAGTTTTGAGGATGCATGGTCGGGTTTGTGTGCGTAATGTGGATGGGCTTCGTGATTTGATTCTAGAGGAGGCCTGCAGTTCCCGGTATTCTATTCATCCGGGCGCCGCCAAGATGTATCAGGACTTGTGGTAGCATTATTGGTGGGGGAGGATGAAGAAGGATATAGTTGCATATACAGCTCCGTGCCTAAATTGTCAGTAAGTAAAGTACGCGCATCAGAGACCTGGTGGTTTGTTTCAGAAGTTAGAGATTCCTAAGTGGAAGTGGGAGCGTATCACTTTGGATTTTGTTGTTGAACTCCCACGGACTCAGAGGAAGTTCAATGCAGTTTGGGTTATTGTGGATAGACTGACTAAGTCAGCGCATTTCATTCCTGTGGCAGTTTCCTATTCTTCAGAGTGGTTGGTAGAGATTTACATCCATGAGATCGTCTGCCTTCATGGTGTGCCCCTGTCTATCATTTCCGATTGAGGTACACATTTCACCTCGCATTTCTAGAGGGCAGTGCAGCGTGAGTTGGGCACGAGGGTCGAGCTGAGCATAGCATTTCATCTTCAGACTGACGGACAGTCCGAGCGTACCATTGAGATCTTATAGGATATGCTCCGCTCCTGTGCTTCAGAGATTCTTGGGATAACTTCTTGCCGTTAGCGGAGTTTTCTTACAACAACAGCTACCAGTCGAGCATTCAGATGGCCCCCTATGAGGCATTATATGGTAGACGGTGTCGATCGCCAGTTGGATGGTTTGAGCTGGGGGAGGCTTGGTTATTGGGTACAGATTTGGTACAGGATGGCTTGGATAAGGTTAAGATCATTCAGGATAGGCTTCGCGCAGCTCAGTCCAGGCAGAAGAGTTATGCTGACCGTAAGGTCCGTGATGTTTCATTCATGGTTGGAGAGCGAGTCTTGCTCCGTGTGTCACCCATGAAGGGTGTAATGAGGTTTGGAAAGAAGGGCAAGTTGAGCCGTAGGTACATCGGACCTTTTGAATCCTTGAGCGAGTGGGAGAAGTGGCCTACTGGCTTGCGTTGCCACCAGGCTTATCAATGGTGCATCCGGTATTCCACTTGTCCATGCTTTGGAAGTATCATGGCGACCCATATCACATATTAGACTTCAACATCGTCCAGCTGGATAAGGAGTTGACCTATGAGGAGGAGCCGATACCAATTTTAGATCAGCAGGTTCGTCAGTTGAGATCAAAGAGTTATCCTTCAATTCGAGTGTAGTGGAGAGGTCAGCCTGTTGAGGCAGCTACCTGGGAGTCCGAGTCAGATATGTGGAGTAGACATCCCCACCGTTTTCCCAGTTCAAGTACTTTTCTATGTCCATTCGAGGACGAACGTTTATTTTAGAGGTGGAGAATGTGATGACCCGATAGGTCATCTTATAATTTAAAACCAAATTCTGTGTTCTGGGGCCTTTAAAACCTCATTTTATTCCTCCTCGATTTGCATGCGCAGTCTGGTCCTGTTTCAGAAAAGCTTTTATGTTAAAAGTTGATGAAAATAATAATTTTTGCCTTTAAATATTGATTTAGAGTACTTCGGTCAATGTTTTGAGTAAACGGACCTGGACTCGTGTTTTGACAGTCCCAGTGGGTCTATGTCGAAATATGGGACCTGGGCGTATGTCCGGAATCGGATTCGAAGGTCCGTAGCCCAAGTTATGAATTTTTGTTAAAAATTGTAAGTTTTAAAATTTAATGGTTTTTAACAGATTGTTAATGTCTGATCTTGTTGGTATCGGGTCCGTATTTTGGTTCCGGAGCCCAGTACAGGTTCAATATAATATTTAAGTCATGTCTCCGAAATTTGGTGAGAAACAGAGTTATTTTGACGTGATTCGGGTGTCCGGTTGTGAAATTAGGAATTTTGAAGTGTTCTTGGGAAATTCATGTGATTTGGTGCTAAATTTGTAGTTCTAAGTGTTATTTTGACAAATTGATCGTGCGAGCAAGTTCGTATGATATTTTTAGACTTGTGTGCATGTTTGGTTTGGGGCCCCGAGGGCTCAGGTTAGTTTCAGATAGGCCACGGGATGATTTGAAACTTAGAAAAATTGCTGGTGTTCTTCAGTCTTGTAGCAGGCCTCAGACCTCGCAAATGCGAGGTCAAGCTTCGCATTTGCGACCACTGTTTGGTTCGCATTTGCAAGCTTCTCATCGCAATGAAAAGAGAAGCTGGGCCAGCCTAAGTTCGCAAATGCGAACAATCCTTTGCATTTGCGATAGGGGCAGGGGAAGGTAGACTTCGCATTTGCGATCAGCTCAGCTCGCAATTGCGAGCATTACTTCGCTTTTGCGAAGGAAGCAGGAGTGTCAGAGACCTCACAAATGCGATAATTTTCTCGCATTTGCGAGCTTCACAATTGCAAAGCTCAGGTCGTAAATGTGACATCTGCAGCTGTGTAAAAGGGACTTAGACGAGATTTTTCATCCATTCTTCAAATTTGCAAAACCTAAAACACTGAGGCAATTTTCCAAAGAGCATTTCTTCCCCAAATCATAGGTAAGTGATTCTTAATTAGTTCCTTTCAATCATTCACTTCATTTTACAAGATTTCAACCTAGAATCTAAGATTTTCATGGTGGAATTGGGGATTTTTAGGTAGAAACTAGGGATTTCGAAATTTGGGGATTTAGACCTCAAATTGAGGTCGGATTCAAAAACCAATTATATATCCGGGCTCGGGGGTGAATGGGTAATCGAGTTTTGGTCTGAATTTCGGGTTTGGACCAAGCGGGCCCGGGTGTTGAATTGAATTGTTTGGTTGGTAATTTGCTAGATTCTGTTGGTCCGGAGTCTAGTGTGAAGGGAAAAGCGGTGGTTGAGCCTTGAGTTGGCCGTTGGAGCGAGGTAAGTGTTGTGTCTAACCTTGGCTTGAGGGATTAGGTATTGTTGCCTATTTACTACGTGTGGTTGTTGAGTACAACGTATAGGTGAGGTGACGAGTACCTATGCGTTGTTGTCAAGTCATAGCAGGCGAGTGAGTCTTATTCTTGTAATCGTGGTATTCTTTAATCATATTGTTCATGCTTAGACTAGTTATCCTTTATGTTGGGCAACTCTTATCATGTTTTACGGAATTTGATATTGATTGAGTTGACTCAAAGTTGAGGTTGGCATTGTGGAACTAAATGTTGAAGTGAGACTTGTTATTGATAATTCTATCTCCCTGTTGTTATTGTTCTTGATTGGTGAGGCAGAGTGTAAAGCACGAAGGGTGATGTCGTGCCATCTTTATATTCATTATCATGTGAGGAAGAGTGTAAAGCACGAAGGGTGATGCCGTGCCATTTCATATTCATTACCATGTGAGGAAGAGTGTAAAGCACGAAGGGTGATATCGTGCCATTTTATATTCATTACCATCGTTTCTTTCATTTATTATGTTGAGAATGAGAGTGAAAGCACGAAGGGTGATGCCATGCACTTGTTTTTTCTATATTTAATATTTCCCTTGGTGCAAATCATGTTGTTTGCTTTTTTTCTTTACTGTTACCATTTTCATGATCTTGTACTCTCCTTAGCATGTGTTTCCCCCTCTTGTTAATGTTTGTTTAGCTGCTATTAGTTGTTATTTCTCGTATATTGTTTAAGTGCACAGGTTTATGTATGTGTCTTGTCCTAACCTCGTCACTACTTTGCCGAGGTTAGGCTCGACACTTACCAGTACGTGGGGTCGATTGTACTGATACTGCACTCTACACTTTCTGTTCAGATTTAGGTACTGGACCGTGGTGACCTGAGTTGAGCAGCTGACTTCAATCCCACAGGAGACCCATGGTAGATCTGCCGGCGTCCGCAGATCTTGGAGTCCCCTTCCAGTTATTTCAGTTTATTGTTTTCTTTATTTAAAAAAGTTGTATTTTCCTTCATCCAGTATTTTTTGTAACTCTTAGAAGTTCGTGAATTGTGACACCAGATTCTGGGTAGTTGTGTACAAATATTTGGGTTATTATGAACTTCCGCACTTCTTTAATCTGTTATGATATAATTGATGTTATTTACTGAATCGTTTAAGAGTTAGCGTATTTAATTTCTAATTGTTGGATTTCTAGCAACCGAAAGGTTAGGCGCCATCACGGTCCCGACAGTGGGAAATCTGGGTCGTGATAGTTTTCTAGTTCGTATGATCCTTTTCCGGTGCTGAAACCCAATAGGGGACTTCCCAAGCCGGACCCAGCTTTCTTGCGTTTAGCTCTCAGGTGTTTTGAGTCACTTTTCTTAAAACCAAGTATCCTACTTTTAAATAGCGGAGATTGGACCTTCAATTGTAGTAACTTTCCATTCTTTGATTCTGGGCCATCATCCTTACATGCGATATGTCCCTGCGTTCGTCAAGCAGCTCCAATTTGACTAGCAATGCTTCGTTGTTTGTTTCTTCGTTCGCCTGAAAATATCGCAAGTTCGGTTCTCCTACTTCACAAAATCAGAGCCTCTGCTCCATACACGAGAGAGAAATGTGTCTCTCTCATGCTTGACTTGGTCGTTGTCCGGTATGCCCATAACACTCCCGGTAATTCTTTGGGCTACTTGCCTTTGCCTGCTTCCATTCTCCTTTTGAGGTTTTGAATAATCACCTTATTTGTAGATTCTGTTTGCCCATTTGCGCTCGGATGGTATGGCGAAGATATGATTCTTTTGATTTTCAAGTCTTCAAGGAATTTTGTGACCTTTGAGCCTATGAACTGTGGCCCATTTTCGCAGGCAATCTCCTTTAGTATTTCGAACCAACAAATTATGTTCTCCCATAGGAAATAGACCATTTTGCGCTCGCTATTTTCTGGTAAGGACCTGCTTCAACCCACTTTGTGAAATAATCAGTTAAAATTAAAGGTAATCTTACCTTCCCGGGAGCTGTTGGTAGCGGCCCAACTATATCCACCCCCCATTTCATGAATGTCCATGGGAATAATACCGAATGCAGCACTTCTGCCGGTTGGTGCACTAACTATGCATGGCGTTGACACTTGTCGCATTTATGAAGAAATGCTTTAGTGTCTTGTTCTATCCAGGGCCAGTAGTATCCTTCCCTAACTAATTTTAACACCAATGAATCTGCAGTTGACTGATTTTCACAAATTCCTTCTTGAACCTCTCTCATGATGTAATTTGCCTCGGAAGCTCCTAAGCATCAGGCCAACATGCCTTGAACGACCATCTGTATAGTTGTCCTCCCTAGAAGCTGTGGCGAGCTGTTTTGGTGCGGAGTGCCTGGGATGCCTTCGGGTCTTCGGGCAGCTTGCCGTGCTCAAGGTAGTCAATGATCTCATTCGTCCAATCCCAGACCAGGTTGGTTGTATTTACTTTATTATAACCGTCCACATCTAGTACTGAGTGCATGAACTGTAAGACCGTACCGGAAACTGATCCCTCATTTTCCTGGACGAGCCCAAATTAGCCAATGCATGTGCTTCTGTGTTTCTTCTCTCGGAATGTGGGTGTTAGACCATTCCTTAAACCATGTGAGCAAAATTTGAACTTTCACCACATATTGTTGCATGTGTTTCTCCTTGGTGTTAAAGGATCCATATACTATATTTACCACCTGTTAGGAATCACATTTGATTTCAATGACATCGGAGTCTAGTCCCCGGGCCAGTTCAAGTCCTGCAATCAAAGCCTCTTACTCAGGTTTATTGTTAGTCAAGGGAACAGTGTTTATGGCCTGCCTCAAGACTTCTCCCAAGGGCGTGATTAAGACTACCCCGAGCCCGGACCCTTTCATGTTGGAAGCTCCATCCACGAACAAGGTCCAAACTCCTGATGTCATTTTTGACACCATCACCGCTTACTTTGTGGAAAAGGCAATAGCCGGGGACTGAAATCGGCCACGAATTCGGCCAAAACATGTGACTTGATCGCGGTCCTGGGTTTATATACGATATCAAATTCACTAATTTCATCTGCCCATTTGGCCAGTCGACCTGACAACTCAAGTTTTTGAAGGACATTCCACAAGCGAAAGGTTGTCACTATGGCTATCAGGTAGCACTAAAAATAAGGCCTGAGATTTCGAGCGGCGACTACGATAGCTAAGGCCAGTTTTTCAAGGTGCGAATAATGAGTTTATGCTCTCGATAAAATTTTGCTAGTGTAATAGATAGGACATTGCATACCTTTATCTTTTCGGACTAGAATGGCACCTACCGCTACCTCCGAGACTACTAAGTATATTAGCAAATGTTCGCCTTCCTCCGGTTTTGATAGTAACAAAGGGCTTGATAGATACCGTTTTAGGTCTTTTAGACCCTGTTGGCATTCTGGAGTCCTTTCGAAGTTGTTTTTCAACTTCAGAAGTGAGAAAAAGTGATGGCATTTTTCTAAAGACCAAGATACGAACCTAGTTAGAGCGATCTGTCTTCCAATTAGTCTTTGGACTTCTTTCATGTTTGTCAGTTGGTCAGGAATGTCCTCGATAGATTTTATCTTGTCGGGATTGACTTCGTTCTCCCTTTGTGACACCAGGAAATCAAAAAATTTACCAAAACTGACTTCGAACGCATACTTTTCGAGGTTAAGCTTAATGTTGTGATTCCATAGGATGTCAAAAGTTTCCTAGAGGTATTTCAAATGGTCACCTGCATTCAAAGACTTAACCAGCATATCATCTATGTAAACTTTCATTGTTTTCCCTATTTTCTTTTCGGTTAAGGATCTGATTTGCCCCTCTACTATCATAAATAGGCCTTATTTATCCCCTGTTTGAGTTTTCTATCAAAAATATCCCCACCATTATATATTAGATAAACACTTGTCCTTTACCCGTTAATAACACCCTACCGGCTTTTAAGGAGCACGTGGCATCGCCTTATTGGACCAACTGACCCACACCAAATTTTAATTCAAGCCCGCCCGACCCAACCTATTAACTTAAACCCATCGGTACAAGTCCTTCCATTTTCCCACCGCGATTATCTTATCTCTCAGAAAGAAAAAGACCTAGGGTTCATCAGAGGAAAAAAATAGTCCATTGTAAAGTCTTTCTCTCCCACTTGCTTTCTTCTTATCTTCATACATTGGGTTGTGAAGGTTATCCACCATAGCAATTCTTTTCATGTCAGAAAGTAGTTCTTCATCAAAGAGGAGGTGCCATTGTGGGAAAATAGCCAACCACTTCACTTCAACTACTCCATATAATCCCGGAAGAAGATACTTTAAGTGCCCTAAACCTGATGTATGCATTATTTCTTTTATCCTGCTTCCATTTGATTTTTTCGATAATTTAATTTTCACTATTGTATTAGTGGTTCATAATTGCAAGTTATATGCTTTGTGTTAGTATATAAGATCGTGCGGTTATAGGGAATGGCAAGGTGATGTGTTACCAGATCGAGCGCTTATTACAGTTAACAATTTGAATTACAAATTGGATGCCGCTAATGTTAAACTCAACTATTTGAAGTCGACGTTGGAAGCGATTATTCTTGAAAGGGACAAATTAAAGGAAAGAGTGGATATCTTGAAGGCTTTAACAAATTCGGAAGTGAACAAAGCTCGTAAATTGGAAGAGAAAGTCCTAAATATGAAGATCTTCATTATGATTTTATGGGCAATATTTATAGGAATTGTTGCCGCAATGCTAACGAACTGAAGCTGATATATTAAGTGCAACTTTTTAAGTTTTTGTATTGGTACTTCTTTTGTTAACAATGAAGTGTTTTAGTAATGTTTTAACTTGGTTTTGGTACCAAGTCCTAAATATGAAGAACTTTTGTATTGGTACTTCTTTTGTACTCGTGAGAGTTGTGTTAAATGCATAACTTGGTGCCTTAGTTCTTGGATATTAGGAAGTGTTTACAGGTTCTTTAGTTCTGTTTTCAAATACTGAACTTGGTAAATATGAACTTGGTTCCTTAACTAAGCAAATCTGCACATTGCTTACTGAAATGAGACACTAGTCCACAATACTAAAATTTGCATATTGCTTACTGCATATTGCAACACTAAAATGATACAAACATCAACTAAACAAATCTGCATATTGCTTACTGAAATCCATCACACAAATACTAAAGTCAACTGCATAATGCTTAACTTAGCAAACTTCAGTTTGATGGACTAATGGATGCAAAGTTATGACCCCTAAAAACTTACAGACCCTTGGTCATAATACGGCCTCCAATATAGCATCAAATTAAACAAAAAAAATAGCAGTTTTATTATACTGTCATAATGCAGTAACTACAAGACCAAAACAAACAATAAAAAGACTTCAACTACCACACATCATTCGTTTCTGTTCCTTGGCATCAACTTCTCATTTACTAGATCAATAAAGGAGAGAAGGTGAGAGTCATAACCTTCCCAAGAGTGAACAAGCTTCTTTGAATATAACACATGGGGTTTTCTGATCCAATCCCCCCACCATGATGCAACATTATGTCCACCAAAGTCATCTTTAATATCCTGAAAAGTTAAGAAAATAAATTAGAATGAAGAATAATGTGCAATAGATATGGCAACAAAACTGAAAATAAAACAATTCAGATAGGCAACATTACTACTTTATATACTACTTTATTAACTTAAGTTTGTGGAACGGGTTTTATGCATATTTCAGCTTATTTGCTTCTTTAAAAAAAGGTTAAACTGAAAGTTCTTCAAATGACTGTTAAAACAATAAAGAAAATATTATCAAACAATAAATTAATGGACCACAAGGAAAGACAAACATGGGGAACCAGAAATATAAAAAAATATGCAACAATAGGACTACATACAATAAGAAAGTTAAGTCCCACTAGCTTTAAAATATTCAGTTGGGGGGTCAATAATCATACATAGACAAAAAATACCTTAAACCCCAAACTTAAGACCCCACAATCTCAGCTCTGCCACCAATTTTTTTCATTAAACAAACAAAAAGGTCAAAACCATATGAACCACAAACTACACAAAAATCCAAAAACAAATCTATCTCGAATAAACCCTAACGATAAAACCACCTAGACAACCCAAGCAAACAAAATCCGCTCATAAACAACACAACCAACAGTAAACTTTAAAGATTAAGCTCAGACTCAAAATCATAACAATATTAAAGAACGAAATCCCTAAAGGTGACTAATTCGCGTCAAATTAAAGCAAGAAAAATACATATAAGAGCTTAAACAAATAGTTACTTGAAAAAAGAAATGACCTTTAGATGCAGTTGTAGAAGAAAGCATGTAGAAGGAATTGTACCGACGGGTGCGAGGAACCCTAGGTCTTTTTTTTAGGGAGATGAAAATAGCGATGGAAAATTGGAAGGAATTGTACCGATGGGTTTAAGTTAATTAGTTGGGTCGAGCGGGTCAGTTCGTCCAATAAGGGGATGCCACGTGCTCCTTAAAAGCTAGGAGGGTGTTTTTAACGAGTAAGGGACAAATGTGCAACAAATGTATAACGGTGGGGATATTTTTGATAGAAAACTCAGACGGGGGATAAATAAGGCCTATTTATGATAGTAGAGGGACAAATCAGACCCTTAAGCGTTTTCAAACATTTTGTTCACGAGCCTCCGATAAGTGGCTCCGGCGTTCTTAAGCCTTAAGGGCATCACATTGTAGCAGTATGAGCCAAATTTCTATATAAATGAAGTTTTTTCCTGATCCTCCGAGTTCGTCATGATTTGGTTGTACCCGAAATAGGTATCGAGGAAACTCATCAACTCGTGTCCGGCCATTTCATCAATCATTTGATTAATGTTTGTCAATGGGAACAAGAATTTTGGGTACGCCTTATTTAGATCCTTATAATCTACGCACATGCAGAATTTATTATTCTTTTTGGGAACTACTACTACGTTTGCTAGCCAGTCGGGATACTATACATCCCGGATTGAACCGAATCGAGCAATGAGTTACCTCTTCTTTGACAAACCTATTCTAACCTCGGTAATTGGGTGCTTCTTTTGCCTTACCGGCGGGATGCTTGGGTCTAGGCTTAGCTTGTGCATGGCCCCTCTAGCGGGATACCTGTCAAATCCGCGTCCAACCATGTAAAACAATCAACATTAGTTTAAGAAATTCAATAAATCCTGAACTGAGCTCGGGGTTTAGTCCTGTCCCTAAGTAGAACTTCCTCTCTAGAAAATTTTCCAACAGTGGTACTTGTTCGAGTTCTTCGGCCGTGGACTTGGTCGCGTCCGTTTCTTTCGATACCTGGAAATATCTCGGTACTTCGTGGGATTCTGACGACTCCTCTCCTTTGTCATCTTCACTTGGTTCTGGAGCAGGCGTCGGTTCCTGTAATTGCTACACCGTATGTTTCTTCCCTTTACTGCTGGAAACTGAGACCGCGTTCATCTCTCTTGCTGCCGTTTGATCTCCTCTTATTTATTTGATTCCCTCTGGAGTTTGTAATTTTAGTAGTTAGTGATATGTTGATGGTAAGGCCTTCATCTCGTGTAGCCACAGTCTGCTAAGAATTATGTAGCCCATGTCGCTATCTACTACTTCAAATAAGGTAGTCTTTATGACCCCTTCAGTGTTCGTGGTCAGCATGATCCCCTCGGGTTGTCACACTTGCTAAGTTGAACCCCAAGAGGAGTTTTGTTGGCAGAATGATGCTTTCGGTTAGCTTGGCTTGCTCCAGCACTTTCCATTGAATGATGTTGGCTGAACTTCTTGGGTCCACCAAAACATGTTTAATTTTAAAATCCAGAATGTTAAGAGAAATTACCAGGACATTGTTGTGCAGAAGTGGAAGTCCATCGGCGTCTTCTTCTGTGAAGGTGATATCATCCTCGGCAACTTCCCAGAGTCTTTTGCGATGCGTCACTAATACTTTTGTCTTTTTTGCTGCCGAGAAGATCACACAGGTGATCTCGTTTCCCCCGAAAATCATGTTGATGGTTTGCCAGGGAGGGTCTTCACCTATCTTCGAGGGCTCTGCGTTGTCCCGACTGCAGCCGTAAATGTTTTTAGCCTGGTCACTCAAGAACTCTCTAAGATGGCCATTTTTCAGCAATGTAACTACCTCCTCGCGCAGATGTTGGTAGTCCCTAGTCCGGTGGCCGTAGTCCCATAATATTCGCACCATAGATTAGGATCCATCTGGCTGGGATCAGATTTCATCGGTCTCGGGAACCGTGCTTCCTTAATGTTCCTCATCGCCGATACCAGCTCCACTACACTAACATTGAAATTGTACTCGAATAGTCTGGGATGGTTAGAATCCCGAGAATTCGATACCTCTTTATCTTGCAATGACATGTTATTCCAGCCGCGGTCAATTCTTCTATGGGAAGCAAACCTGTTCGATCGGAACCCTCTGTCGCATCATTCGGCCCTTTCGTAGGGCAAAAACTGGCCCTTAGAAGATCGTCGATCTGTGTCAAAATCATCCTTCGACATATCCCTGTTATTTTATCGATCTCGACCCTTGGTTGATATCAGGAACCCGAGCAGATCATCTTTTATTCTTATTTTTGATTCGTAATGATTATGGACATCTGCCCATGTAGTTTCCTCGAGCTTGCCTTCTTTCAATTTTTTGGAGGCGTCGGAGCTCCTCAGGTTCAACCCTTTAGTAACTGCCTCAGCTGCCCATTAACCTAGCACGGTCGGTAGCAGCATCCTTTCTTTCTGAAACCTGGTCACGAACTCGCGCAACAACTCGAGTACTCCTTGCGAAATTTTGATTATGTCCGCCTTACGGGCGTGCACCTTTCTGGCCCCGGCATGGCCTTGATGAAAGAGTCTTTGAGCATTTTAAAGGAATCTATTGAGTGCTCGGGTAAAAGTGAGTACCATGTTAGGGCCCCCTTTGTGAGGGTTTCTCCGAACTTCTTCAGCAGGACCGACTCAATCTCGTGTAGAACCAAGTCATTTGCTTTCACCTCCGCTGTATAGGCGTTGATGTGCTCCTAAGGGTCTAAAGTCCCATCATATTTTGGCACGTCTGGAATTTTGAACTACTTCGGAATCAACTCTGGTGTTGCGCTCAGTTTGAACAACAACTGGGTGTACTTCTTTGAGTTTAGGCCGTTCAGTACTGGTGGTGAGCCCGAAAATTTGTCCATTCAAACGTTTATTTCCCTCATAAACAACATGAGCTGGTTCTTAAAGGGATCATTATTGTTGTTGTTATAAGAACACCTGTCCCCCCATCCCCGTTGAAGCCAACCTCACCCCTCGGGGTATTGGTATCAACCTTTTGTGATGTTTGATTTGTGGGGGCACTGGGAGGAGCTGAGCCTCTTCCATTTACATTGTTTGAAACACCCGACAATGCTTGCTTAATTCATTCATGGACTGGCCTTGCCGTGAGAAATGGCCCATGATAGTCTTTTGCTATTCTCTCAAGATCCTCACCATTTTTGCAACGTGTTCATCTTCAGCATCATTAGGAGTCGCCTCTTGTACGTATCGGGGTTACCGCCTGCCATGAACTGGCATGACTACGTCCTCCTTATTACGGGTGTCGCTAATCGAATCTTCGTGTTGAGGCGAATATTTTTGTGCCTCAACGTATTGTACGATGTTGTCATAATTAGCTGCCATCTTTTTCGATTTTTGCTAAGAAACAAAAAATCAAACAGATTAGTAATAGATGAAAGAATCAACTCAATTACGCAATTATCTAAGCCCTAAAATGAGCACCAAACCTTTTACCCCTAAAATGGTACAGTTGAATTTATAGCATAATTTATTGACAAGCGAATCGATTTGATCCCAAAATAATAAACAAATTAAATAAAATGCAAGACATAGAGTTGAAATCGAGATAAAATAGGAGACAGCTTGGTTCCGGGAGTAAGGCTTTCGAAGGAAGTAATAAGAATGATGTTGGACAGAAAGTAAAATATTATTTAGCTTGGAATAATATGTAGCATAAGTTTGTCAAATTTTTTGTGTCTTACGATGGTTGTTGAAGACATTATTTATAGCTACACCTCGGGAACAAGGTCCTAGTTGAGTATTGAGATTTGATGATTAACAAAGTTTGTTTAGATGCAATGTTTGAATAACTAGGTCCTCAATGAAGCTGCTTCACTGTTCTAAGAACCAGCTCCTCAAGGCAAAGGACCAACTCCTCTGATTGATGATTGTACATCTGTGCAAGACAATAACTTTATCTCAAAGTTACCAAGGTCCGAGTTTTGTGGCAGAAGGATGCCACAGGTGATAAGGGTTGTTGCCCAAGAAGATACAAATAATTCAGTGACAGACAGGAGTCCCAAAACTTGTGGTGTCCTTGGAACAATAGGAATCCTATAAAACGAGAAGTTGACTATGCATAGGACTCCTAGAAGATCTTGAAGTCCAGGCATTTAAATACTTATCTATTTTGGGCTTCTGAGATTATCCTTTTACACATCAAGTGAATAACTACATTTTGTTTTCTCTAGTTGAGTATCAGTATTGTGTTCTTCTTGAGTCAGTCTAGTGAATGTGTTATAGGAAATAGAGTTGTAATCAAGTGTCACAAAAAATTAGTAAGTTGGAGTGAGTATTGCTTTACAAGTTAGAGTAACTTGTAAACCAAATGGTCGCGGTAGGAGTAATGGAGTGTATTGAATTACGGTTTTGTAATTGATACATTTTGTCTCATTGTTCTAGTGGAGTTGAAGTTGAAAATCCTACGTAGTAGGTCGTGGCTTTTGCACCTTTTGAGGCGGGTGATTTTCTACGTAAAAATCATTGTGTTTACCTTACTGCTTATTTTACTTCACGTTTAAGGAACACGGTAAAGAACCAAGTTCTTTAGTAATTCATACGGGCACTCAAACTAACAATTAGTATCAGGGTAGGTTCTCTCACACACACGGGTAACACCTAGAGAGATCTTGGAAGCAAGATGGGTGCTCCACCTGGAATTAATGGAGGACAATCAACTACCAGACCACCCGTGTTCAATGGAAAATATTACAGTTGGTGGAAAGCAAGAATGGAAGACTTTCTAACAGCCGATGACTATGAACTGTGGACCATAGTGAACCAAGGTCCTTTGACTCCTACTAAACAAAATGCACAAAATGAAACAATTCTTAAGGACCTTCTGAATTTGTGGCAGCAGATTTTAGAATGATGCAGAAGAATGCAAAGGCTAAAAAAATCCTTATCTGTGGACTTGGTCTTGATGAGTACAACACAATTTCTGCGTGCTCTAATGCAAAGCAGATATAGGATGCACTCCAAACTGCTCATGAAGGAACAAACCAAGTGAAGAGATCAAGGATAGAACTATTTATGAGAAACTATGAGCTCTTCTCCATGAAGGAGTCTGAACCCATCTAGGAGAAGACGACTAGGTTTACCGTAATAACTAATGAACTGAAATCACTTGGAAAGGTGTTTACCTCAGAAGAGTTGGTTAGCAAAGTTCTAAGGATCCTTCCAGCTTCATGGGAATCAAAAGTCAAGATAATCCAATAAGCCAAGGAGCTGACAAAATCTCACTTGATGAGTTGGTTGGAAAATTAAAGACTCATGAAATGAGAATGATAGAACTGTGCAAGGAAGAACCAAAGAGGGATAAGGTATTGGTTCTTAAAGTGTTTAAGGAAGATGAATCTGCCAATGATTATCCTGACATAGCAATGTTTGCTAAGTCAAGAGGTTCATGAAGAACTCCAAAAGAGCATCTAAGAGAGAGACCAACGGTAAGCCTAAGAAATTTGACAAAGCTAATTATGATGGGTGCTACAAGTGTAGCAAGCTAGATCACATGGTCAAGGAATGCCCAATGTGGGAAATTGAGTGGACGAAAGAACGAGCTAAAGTGGAGAAGTGGGAGAAGATGAGAGAAAAGGTTCCAACAAAGGAAAAATCCTAGGTAAAGGATTCACTAAAGTAATGAAGTAGGCCTTCTTGGAAGCATATGAGGACAGTAAAAGTGATAAAGAGGAAGAAAAGAAGGATGAGGCTATAAGTATCTATGTTGTTATTGATGAACACCAGGTAATGAAGACAGATGTTGGCCCAAGTAAAGGTTAGTTTTGAAGACTGACAAAGGAACTATGACATGAACCAGGTCCATCTAGTGGTCCATCCCTCAGGTTCACAGAAACGGGCAGATTCGAGCATATGGGTTTCATGTGAAGGAGATAAGCTTAACTTGGTGTATTTAATATCTCCTGATCAAAAAGGTTGCATAATTTATAAGGAGAAGGAGTCCTTAATCAAAGAGAACACAATTCAAGATAGGGAAGGAGTTAGAAGTTGAAATCAACTAGAACTCTTCCGCCAATGAAGAGTTGCATCAGAACTCTAGTTATTTCTTCATCTACTAACTCTATAAATTGTAGGATGTTCTCACATTAAAGTGTTGCACAAAAACGCAGAAGTTAAACGTGAATTGGGAGAAAAATAGCAAGGCTTTTTGCAAGCAGTTCGTGTGTGATTCAAGTGTGCAAACCAGAAGCTACATGAACCAGATTGAATAACCAGATCCATAAAATGTTTTATGTGTCTTTCTTTATTTCTAGTTCAATTGTAGTAGGTTTTTCATATTGTACCTTTCAGCTTTATCTAGAAGCAATTGTAATAGGTATTTTGAGTATTCAAGTTAGAGTTAACTTGAAGTTGTCGCAACAGTTAGAGGCTGGTTGCCACAACGGGATTAGAGTTAATCCTTAGGTTTACAAAGAGTTTTGTAAATACTGTTTTGGCTCAGTGAGTTTAGTGGAAGTTTGGAAAAATCCTACATAGTAGTAGGTCGTGGTTTTTTCACCTTTTGAGCCAGGTGTTTTCCACGTAAAAATCTCCGTGTTCTTTATTTTTGTATTTATTATTCCGCAAACAGCAGTAGTTAGTATACCTAGAAGAACCAGGTTCTTCTAGAGCGAAAATTGGGTACCACACAAATCACCCCCCCTCTTGTGTGGTATTGACGTTTAGAACATCAATTGGTATCAGAGTAGGTTATCCTTGAAGAGGCTAACACCTTAGGAAAAAATCAACATGAGTGCACCACCTGGGAACTGGGAAGGGCAATCCACTTTTAGGCGTCCACTTTTCAATGGTTAGTACTATTCTTGGTGAAAGAACAGTATGAGAGATCACATCATAGGAGAAGACTATGAACTCTGGAACATAGTCACTGATGGTCCCCTAGCAACCACAAAGAAGAATGCTGAAAGAGTTGATGTGCCAAAGACAAGAACTGATTGCACTACTGAAGATTTGAAGAAATGGGAAAAGAATGCCAAGGCCAAGAAATGGCTTGTGTGTGGACTAGGACCAGACGAGTACAACATGATTCAAAGCTGCACCACTGCTAAGGAGATATGGGACACTTTACAAGTGGCTCGTGAAGGAACTCCTCAAGTAATGAGATCAAGAGGAACACTGCAATATTCTCAATATGAGAATTTCACCATGAAGGAAGGAGAAACCATCCAGGAGATGTACACAAGGTTCACAACACTACAATAAACTTAAGTCTCTTGGAAGGGTTATTCTTGAAGAAGACAAAGTTGAGAAGATTTTGACAAGGGTACTGCCAATCTCTTGGGAAAGCAAAATCGCAGCTATTCAAGAATCAAAGAACATTGCCACTCTTATGTTGGATGAGCTAATTGGAAATCTCACTGCCTATGAACTTAGAAGGCAAACCATGAAGATGGATGCACCTAAGAAGGAAAGGAGCATGGCATTCAGAATCACTGAAGGTGCTGATCTAGATGAGGATGAAATGACCATGCTCACAAAGGATTTTGATAAATACCTAATGAGAGAAAATGGTCCTTCAAGAAGTGGAAGCTACAACAAACCAAGGGTTACTGAAAAACAAACCAATGAGGGGTGCTACAAGTGTGGGAAGACTGATCACCACATCAAAAATTGCCCTCAATGGGAAATTGAATGGAAGAAGGAAAGAGCTGAACGAAGGAACATGAAGAAGGAACAAGTTCAACCCAAGAAGAACAAAGGATCAACAAAGGCTATGGTTGCTGCCTGGGGAGAAACATCAGATGAGGACTCAGAAGATGAAGCTGAAAATGAACAAGCAATAAGGCTATCATAGAATCGGATGATGAACAAGAGGTAAGTGTCCTTCATCTCAAACACAAGATTAAATTCCTGCCTAAAGAAAGGTTGTCTGAGCTATTGCTAGACTTCATTGATGAGTCTGAGATAATTAACAATGAGAAGAAAGCACTGTCTAGGGAATGATCCTAAAAGCCAAGTGCAAAAATCTAGAATCCAGGGCTAATGAGAGTGATAATAAAAATGTTGAGTTGAAGAACTAGGTTCATGAACTTGAAACCACTGTCCTAGAGCTTAGATCTGAAAATCTAAAATTGAAATTAGGAACTGGTAAAAAGAAATCTGATCACACACAACTCACTTTAGAAGAAAATGTAGGAAAAATGAAAGATGAGTTGTACAAAAGAGATGAGCAGATAAGAGTCCTTAAGGAGGATCTAAACAAGGTTAAGCACGAGCTAGATAGAACCTGTAAATGGAATAGGTCCTCCGATGCACTTTCATGGCTACATGAACACCATAGTAGCAATAAGAGAGGACTTGGCTACGGGACCCCTGCACCTAAGTGGGATCCCAAAAGCAAGTACCTCACACTTCCTAAGAAAAAAATTTGCACACTCTCTGGTAAAACTGGTCACTATAAAAGTGAATGTATTGCAAAAGAAAAGGCTAGTCAAAAGAATAAAGAATTTGTTCAAGGGAAAAATAGGCTGCCAGGTTGGGCTAAAAAGAATTTGATTCACCCTTTTGTCTAAAGAAAGGGACCCAAACAAGTTTGGGTTCCTAAGACTAACCCCTGATTTCCTTTCGCGGGTCCAAGTGAAGGGGAGCAGCCAAATATGGTACATGGATAGTGGCTGCTCAAAGCATATGACAGGAAGCAAGAACCAGTTCCTTTCACTTGAGGACCTCAAAGGAGGTAATGTCTCCTTTGGAAATGGGAAGAAAGGTAGATCATTGGGGTTAGAAAGGTAGGTAAGATTGATTCTCACTCTATTGAGAATGTCTACTTGATAGATGGCCTAAAGTACAGTCTAATTAGTGTATCACAATTATGTGATAAAGGTAAATTGGTAGCATTCACTACTACCAAATATTTTGTGATTAATCTTACCATTGACAAGATTGTTTTGCAGGGAAAAAGAGTAAACAATACATGCATTGTAGATTTGTCCACACTTTCATAAAATGAACTCACTTGCTTAAGTGTGTTGGACAATGATCCCCTCCTTTGGCAACAAGAGTACGTTGGACATGACTAAGTTTTGAGTTCAACTACAACTAAATTAGTCTACCAAGGACCTGGTGAGTAGGGCTCGACCTAACATCAAGTTCAAGGAAGACTAAAATTTGTGAGGCTTGTGACGAAGGGGGGAAGCATGTAAGATCCTCTTTTAAATGCAAGAAAGTAGTAAGTACCACCAGAACGATGGAACTGGTCCATATGGATCTCTGTGGTCCAATGAGAATATTAAGCAGAGGTGGTAAAAGACATGTGATGGTGCTGGTTGATGATTACTCTAGGTTTACTTGGACATTGTTTTTAACATCAAAAGATGAAGCATTTGTCATGTTTACTTCTTTTGTTAGAAAAACTCAGAAACAACTAGGTAATCAACTTGCATCAATTAGGTCTGATCATGGAACTAAATTTGAAAATGCTAAGTTTGCTGAATTTTTGCATACTGCATCATAAATGGTTGCATGACTAGACCTCTTGTTAAGAAAATTCCCTATGAGTCACTTAAAGGGAGAAAGCTAAATATATCCCATCTTAGGGCATTTAGATGCAAGTGCTTTGTGCACAATAATGGCAAAGACTCCCTAGGTAAGTATGATCCCAAAAGTGATGAGGGAGTATTCTTGAGATATTTTTCACATAGTAAAGCTTATAAGATATTCAATAAAAGAACTATGTGTGTAGAAAAATGTATATGTTATTTTAAAACTAACATTCTGAGAGGCAGGAGCAAGATAATGAAGAGATTGGGCTGATAAGAAATTCAAATGGTGAAACCACAGTCCAGCCTGAAGATGCATCACTGGAAGGAACAGGTGATGGAACAGGTCCCTCCACCCAGGGAAACATGACAGGGGGAACTAACTAGAGAGGAACTGATCCTCAAACCTCGAGGGAACCTGTCAATGAACCTATTCCTCAGTAACAAAACCAAGAAGGAACATCCAAAGAAATTGACACTCCTATTGCAACATCCACGAAATTGGATATAGATGAACCTGGTTCATCTGTTGATCAGAAGTTGTATAGGGGAATGATTGGTTCTCTTTATATCTCACTACTAGCAGACCTGACATTGTGTGCGGTGTAGGTCTTTGTGATCGATTTCAGGCAAATTCAAAGGAGTCCCACTTGTCTATTGTAAAGAGAATATTGAGATACTTGAAAGGCACCACTGACCTTTGCCTTTGGTATCCAAAAGGTAGTAATTTTAACCTAGTGGGATATGCTGACGCTGCTTATGCAGGTTTCCTAGTGGATAGGAAGAGCACCTAAGGTATGGCACACTTCCTTGGTTCATGTCTTGTGTCATGGGATACTAAATGGAAAAATTTAGTGGCCTTATCTACTACTGAAGTTAAGTATGTTGCTGTTGCTTCATGATCGTGCTCAATTTTTGTGGATCAAGTAGCAGTTGATGGATTTTGGTATTGAAGTTGGTTGCATCGCTATTTTCTGTGATAACACTAGTCCTATTAGTATGACTAAGAATCCGGTTCATCAAAAGAGAACTAAGCACATAGATGTTAGACACTAATTTTTGAGGGACAACTATGAGAAAGGCTTGATCACTATGGAGTTGTGTGCTACTAACAAGTAAATTGCTGACATCTTCACAAAAGCCTTAGGTAGAGATCAATTTGAGAGGAACAGGTTGGAATTAGGGATGATTAAGATCACCTAAAAGGACCAGTTCAAGGTTAAACGAAAAAAAATGAAAAAAATTGAAAAACAAATTTTGGTTAGAAAGTCAGTAAATTGTATAATTAGATTAAATCTTGCTCAGTCTCATACATTCCATAGTATACTCTTGTACCATGTTCTAAAATGACTCATTAATCTCTAATGATATTTTCTCTATTTTGGCAAATTTATACTTACACAAGAGAATTTTTCAGTGAAGAAATTGGTTCATCAAGATAACACGGTATGTTTTCTACACTCTGCATAATTAGAAATAACTATATTTGGATCATGAGCAGAGTCCTACCAAATACCAAACTCCTTTTGGACATATCCGTTACAAGTGAACCAGTCTCATTCAAAAGAGTCCCAACCGAATGGAAGTACCTAGATTCTAGGGATACACTCCAATGTCTCTTCAAAGTTGAATTTCAGTTTGATTAAAACTTCTAAGAGTCTGAAAAAGCTGTAGTTACCCCATCAATTATTCTCCTGTATATTGATCATCTTTAGTGTATTCCTTACTTCATCTCCCTCAAGCGGTCAAAAACTCTCATTCTTCTTTAATCTTCCAAACACAATCTAATTCTCTTTTCTTCCATACCCTAGCCCAGATATGTCGAACACCTCTGAAAATCCTTCATCACCACCACAGGAAACCACTTCCGCACCTTCTACAACACCAATCTCTAAGAAAAGATGATGGCTCGTAAGATTGTCGCTGAAGGAGAGCAGATCAAGAGAATAAACAAGCAATTGAAAGCAGGTAGGGAAGAAGAATCCCAGAAATCTGAAGATTCATTTAAGTCTGCTACTAAGGGGGAAGAAAGTAGGTATTCCGAAACTGAACAGGTATCTTCTGATTCTAAAGTTACTTCTGAGACAATTTTTGAAGTAGCTGCAAATTTAGAGAATAGATTTGTACTGGTAGGATCTATAGCGGGTGTTGAGACTATAAAATCTGGAGAAGTTGGAGGTAAAAAATAAAGAAAAAGAAAAAGAGAGCAAGGATGCTAGGAGTGCTGTGAGGGAAAGGGTAAAAGAGTGGTTGATTCTTCACCCACTCTTGTTGGTCGAACAAAAGAAACTGGTGCAATGGTTGTTTGGGGAGAGGAATTTACTGAAATAGAAGAGAGTGTGAGCAAAACAGGGGGAAGTGGGAAGCTGCTGAGGGGTAGGTTCAACTTGAGAAATATAGATGAACCTGTTCCGTCTGAACAGGAAACCCTCTTGGACCTACTGATAGGGTTATCAATGGCACCAAAACTCATGCCATTCCCTATGGTTCCATTCTCACAACTGTGCTTGCACATTAAGGTACAATCGAGGATCATTTCGGGGTTAATACTCTGCTTGCTTGCTATTATGAAGTCAATATCATTCCTAATGAACCTGGTTCATCTAAAAGGATACCTATCAATAGCAAGGTCAGAGCTCTATTACAGAAGAGTGAGGCAAAGGATGCTGAGATAGCAAGGCTGAAGACACGATTGGTTGAGGTACAATCTAAGAGAGATGTTCTCATAACTGAACTTGTAAGGAAAAAGGAGAAGAATGATGGAATTCTTCAAGACATGATGAAACTTCTCCCAGCAAATAACCCAGCCCTACTCTTCCAAGCTTTAAATCCCAGCCTAGTGTAGATCAACCAGTGGCCCAGTTCGGGACATTTTGTTTCTTTTGCTCATGTTTTCAGTATTTTTATTTCTTCTTATGCTTTGTGGTAGAATCTTATCAGTTATCAATGAAATTCACTGTGTTTGCTCTAACTGTTTGTTTATATTTCTTTGATGGTTAAAATTCTTAGCTTGATCTATGATGATTAATTCATGATTGCATTTGAAGTAGCCCCAGTGGCCATGAGTAAGTTTTAAAATCTGGTTATCTCACATTTTTTATGCAACTTTTCGATGATGCCAAAACTGGGAAAAAGGTTGTGCTTGTTTACACTTTGAACATTGATGTTTATAACCTAATGTACCTGGTCCTTGATGATAAGTGATAAAAAGGAAAAATGTTTCTAACAATGTGTTGATGTTGAGCTGAGTTCTGGCAGGGCCTAAGTGTATGAAAACCACAGTGTTTGTCATCATCAAAAAGGGGGAATTTGTTGGCCCAAGTAAAGGTTAGTTTTGAAGACTGACAAAGGAACTCATACTTGAACCAGGTCCATCCAGTGGTCCATCCCTCAGGTTCACAAAAACGAGCAGATTCGAGCATGTGGGTTTCACGTGAAGGAGATAAGCTTAACTTGGTGTATTTAATATCTCCTAATCGAAAAGGTTGCATAATTGATAAGCAGAAGGAGTCCTTAATGAAAGAGAACACAATTCAAGATAGGGAAGGAGTTAGAAGTTGAACTCTTCCACCAACGAAGAGTTGCATCAGAACTCTAGTTATTTCTTCATCTACTAACTCTATAAATTGCAGGACGTTCTCACATTAAAGTGTTGCACAAAAACGCAGAAGTTAAACGTGAATTGGGAGCAAAATAGCAAGGCTTTTGGCAAGAAGTTCGTGTGTAATTCAAGTGTGCAAACCAGAAGATACATGAACCAGATTGAAGAACCAGCTCCATAAAGAGTTTTATGTGTCATTCTTTATTTCTAGTTCAATTGCAGTAGGTAATTCATATTGTACCTTTCAGCTTTATCTAGAAGCAATTGTAATAGGTATTTTGAGTATTCAAGTTAGAGTTAACTTGAAGTTATCGCATCAGTTAGAGGCTAGTTGCTACAACGAGATTAGAGTTAATCCTTATGTTTACAAAGAGTTTTTAAATGCTGTTTTGGCTCAGTGATTTTAGTGGAAGTTTGGGAAAATCCTACTGAGTAGTAGGTCGTGGTTTTTTCACCTATTGAGCCAGGTGTTTTCCACGTAAAAATCTCTGTGTTCTTTATTTTTGTATTTATTATTTCGCAAACAGCAGTAGTTAGTATACCTAGAAAAACCAGGTTCTTCTAGAGCAAAAATTGGGTACCACACAAATCACCCCCCCTCCTATTATGTGGTATTGACGTTTAGAACATCAATAGAGCCTCTAGTACAGCTTGGAATGCACATTGGAAGACCTCATTTATTTGATGGACACCACTATGATGAATGGAAGCTACATATGGAAACATTCTCAGGCTACTGACTTTGACCTATGGGTAATTTTCAGTTATGGACCAATTATCCCCACCAAAATGGATGGTGAAAGTAACACATGCAACAAGAGAGTAGAGGAATGCGATGGTGAAGATCGTCAGCTAGTCCAGAAAAATTGTAAAGCACAGGACCTGCTTTGCATAAGCTTGTCCAGAAACATTATCTACAAAGTGTCCTCTTGCATCTCCGCCCATGATATATGGAGGACCTTGGAAGCTAACTTTGGAGATGAAAACAACGAAGTGGCACCGATGGCGATTGAAGAAACCCAAACAGAAGAAGGTGACAGGAATAATGGCCATGAGTTATTTAAAAATTAAAGATGAAACAAACCGGGTAAGTATTTCTAACTTGAAAGAAAACATTCATGCTGTGTCTAAAAATAATTGATGGCCATTATTGTGACCATGATGAGTGAAATGGATAAAATGAGTGACGGAAATGATCAGTTAATAAGCAATCTTTATGTGTCAAACTTGATCTCAAAGAGCTTGAATTTGACAAAGCTAATCTAGAGGGATAGGTCAAAGACCTTAAGAACCGGGTTCTCGAGCTTACCTTTAAGAATGAGAAGTGTCCTGATATACATGGTAAGGAAAAAATGAGTGATTGGCGGGATAAGCTTGAAAAAGAATTAAAAAGGGCTAATGATAATCTTTGTGATGCTGAATGTAGGAATAAAGTCCTGCAAGAAAATCTAGAAAAGGCTAAATTTGAACTATTTAGACTAAGAAAATGGCATAGATCTTTGGATGCCTTGAATTGGCTGAATGAAAACTGTAGCCCTAACAAATCATGAATTGGCCACAAGAAAACCTGTTCCCAAGTTTGATCAAAAGTATGTAGGAATTTCTGATAATAAAATGTGCACTCATTGTGGAAAGCTATGACACTTTAGAACACTTGTCCTGCCTTAATTCATGCCCAGTTTAGAAGCACCTTTGGTATTGCAAAAAATGTTAAGAAGTAGGAGCCAAAAGCCAAGCCTCTTGTCCATACTAAGTGGATTAAGGTTAGTAAGAAAATAGATTCCAATCCTCTTCCCTTCTGGGCAAGAAAAGATCTGATTCATCATTTTTTAAACAAAAAAGGGACCCGAGCTTGGCTGGGCTCCCAAGAATAACTTGTGATTTCTGGTGTAGGCTAAAGTGAGAGGGAACAATCATGATTGGCATCTAGACAGTGGATGCTCAAGTCATATGACTGGAGAAAAGAAAAACTTCCTCTCACTAATAGCCTCCCAAGGGGGGAGTGTGTCATTTGGAAATGAGAAAAAAGGCCATATAATAGGTATTGACAAGGTTGTTAAGTCACTCTCTCATGCTATAGAAGATTTGTATTATGTAGTAGGCATTAAACTCAATCTTCTTTGTATCTCTCAATGTGTGACAAAGGAAATGAACTAAAATTCAATTTCAAAATCTGCATTGTTATTAAGCTTGATATTGATGAAGTTATGTTAAAAGGTAAGAGACATAACAAATTTTAGAAGAATCTATTATGTCACTTCCCCTGAGTGAGCACACATCCTTAAGTGTAGTGGAAGTTGATCCACTGCTATGGCATGGAAGACTAGGCCATGCCAGTCTTTCTCAACTCAACAAGTTGGCAGCAAAGGACTTGGTCCTTGGTCTAGCAAAAGTTGAGTTCTCCTCAAAAAAGGTGTGTGATGCTTGTGTTAGAGGGAAACATGTAAGGTCACCTTTTAAATCTAGAAAGGTTGTCAGCACCTCTAAACCTCTAGAACTCCTTCACATGGACCTATGTGGACCAATGAGAGTGAGGAATAGAGGAGGTAAGAGGCATGTTTATGTGATTATAGATGACTTCTCCAAGTATACATTGACTCGGTTTTTGGGATCTAAAGATGAAACCTTTGATGTTTTCTGTGTATTGGTCAGAATGATTCAACAGAAACTAGGGTGCAATGTATTAAGTATAAGAATAGACTATGAAACTGAATTACAAAATTTCGAATTCCTTGAGTTAACTCACATGGTATTGATCATAATTTCTCTGCACCTAGAACTCCCCAACAAAATGGTATGGTAGAAAGAAAGAATAGATCCCTAGAAGACATGGGGAGGACCATGTTGATTGCTAGTGGACTACCAAAGAGTTTCTGGGCTGAGGCAGTCAATACTGCCTGTTACCTGTTAAATAGATGTATGGGTAGACTCATTCTTGATAAAACTGCCTATGAGTTACTTTTAGGGAGAAAACCCAGCATCAATCACCTGAGAGCATTTGGGTGCAAATATTTTGTGCATAATAATGGTAAAGATGCTCTAGGTGATGACAAAAGTGAAGAGGGAATTTTCTCGAGTTATTCTCCATATGGTAAGGCATATAAAGTTGTTAATAAAAGAACTATGTGTGTAGAAGAAAATATTCATGTTATCTTCGATGAATGTAATAATTTAGCTAAAAAAGGTATGCAAGATGAAGACTATGATATAGGAATCACTTGTGATGGAGTTCCTAAGGAATCTGAACTTCAATCTGAAGATGGATCCAGAGATCACAAGGAAATTGACAGTGATCATGAGGAACAAGAAGAAGAGAGAACTACTCTGACAGCTAACCAAATTGATGAAGCCATACCTACTGAACATGTTCCTTTAGGTCACTCCTTGGGTGAATTTTCTCTAGGTATACAGATCAGGCCATGGAAACATAAAAGTTCACATCCTCTTGAGAACATCATCTCTGATCCAAATGCAGGAGTGGAAACCAGGTCATTTTTGAGAAATCTATGTGCACTCACAGCATTTCTCTCACAGGATGAACCTAAGACCATCAAGGAATCTCTAAAGGATCCGGATTGGATTATAGCCATGCAAGAGGAGCTAAATCGATTTAAAAGAAGCAAGGTCTGACACTTAAAGCAAAGACCAAAGAATAGAACTATCATAGGTACCAGATGGGTGTACAGAAACAATCTGGATGAATAAGGAAATATCACAAGGAACAAGGCCAAACAAGTGGTTCAATGATACAATCAAGGGGAGGGCATTGACTATGAAGAGACATTTGCACCTGTAGCTAGAAGGGAAGCTATAAAAAGGCTGATAGCTTTTGCTCCATACATGGAGTTCACCTTGTATCAGATGGATGTAAAGAGTGCCTTCTTGAATGGTTATCTGAAAGAGGATGTGTTTATCAAACAACCTCCTGGGTTTGAAAGTGAAGAATTTCCTGACCATGTGTTCAAGTTAGACAAATCCATGTATGGACTGAAACATGCTTCAAGATCTTGGTATGAAAGACTCTCAAAATTCCTCTTAACCAATTATTTTGTAAGAGGAAAGGTCGATAACACTCTATTTCTAAGGAGCAAAGGCAAGAATATTCTGATTGTGCAAGTGTATGCGGATGACATTATCTTTTGGGTTACTAATGAAGCAATGTGCAAGAAATTTGCTGAGATGATGGGAAATGACTTTGAAATGAGCATGATGGGTGAACTCAACTTCTTCTTGGGGTTGGAAATAAAGCAAACACTTAGTGGAACCATGATACCTCAATAGGAATACATCAAGGAGTTGCTGAAGAAATTTAACATGGACTCCTCTAAGTCTATTGACACTCCCATTTCGATTGAAACAAATTTAGACGTTGATAAAGAAGGGAAAAGTGCTAAACAGAAACTATATAGAGGAATGATTGGGTCACTTTTGTACCTCACAGCAAGCAGGCCTGATATTGTATTCAGTGTGGGACTGTGTGCACGATTTTAGGAAAATCCCAAGGAATCTCACCTAAAGGCTGTCAAGAGGATACTAAGATATCTCAAGGGGACCCCTGACCTATGCCTATGACAACATAGAGGGTATAGCTTTGATCTAGTTGGTTAGGCTGATGTTGACTATGTAAGTTTTCATGTTGACAGGAAAAACACTTTGGGAACACCACATTTTCTAGGTTCTTGTCTGGTGTCTTGGGGAACAAAGAAGCAAAACTCAGACTCGTGCTTGTATTAAGCACACACACCTTCTTAGAAAAATTGGATGATAACTATGTTGCATGATACTAACGTGAAGTGTTGAAGCTTTATTGTAGAAATAAGTAAGGGTTACTAAGGAGTTGTTTCTTCAACTCAGGTACGTGTCATCTTGTCTTAATTCACTGGGACTTTATATCCTACATTATTTTTATGCTCAGAATGCTAATCATGTTAGCATCACTTCTAGTTGTCTTCTAGTCAAAGAATAAGGGGGAATCCTAGAGCAATTAGAGTTTAATTACTCCTGAAATCCTAACAGTCAAAATCATCATTATAAGAGTCTCATTAGAATTCAAATTCGGTCACCCTCTCTCTTCTAGTCAAATTAGGAGTAACGTCTTTAAAAGCCCTTTGTGATCAGCTTCTCAGACCTCACTATTTCTCTCAAACCCTAAGAAAGAATCACGAACAAATATCAAGAACCAATTCTTTCTTCTCCCTTCATCATTTCTGTTCTCTGATCATCATGCCTAAATCCAGCCAAACCCCTTCTAAATCCAAATAATCATCCAAGACTGAAGCGAAATCCAAGAACATGGAGCCCAAATTAAAGAAAAGTGTCAAACCATCAAGTGACCCCACACCAACAACTATTCCTTCTCCATCTATATCCTACATTGTACCTACACCATCAGTTCCTGTTTCTGCTGCTCTCACCATCCCCACCTCCAGTGCACCCTAACTTCAAAAACCAACCACCCATGTATCTATTCCAATTTCGAAAAATACCTCTAAGTCAACTAAGGTCAAGGCTACTGAAAGAAAATCTGTCAAGAATGTCAAGATAGTGCATGATGCTACTACTCAAGTAGACACGGTGGTCAAGAAAGATATGGTTCAGGGGAAATCAGTGTCAGTCACTACAAGTCAAGTACAACTCCCTCATTAAAAATTAGATGTTCTGGTATCCGCTATAGATGATGCACCCTTAGACACTCTTCCGCCCACAAGTGATAAACCACAAGTGGAGGAACTTACTGAAGAAAAAAGTGCAGATGATTTGGAGAAAGAGGTAGATACCACTACTCTAGTGCCTGTGGTTGAGGGGGAAGAGAGTAAAGAACTAGTGCAAAAAGAGGCATCTGATGGTCTTTCATTCAGTTGGACGGAGGAAGAGGATGATAATAGGGGTGAAAAGGAAGAACGAGACGTGGGCAGTCATGAGGAATATACTATTCAAGACATAGCTAATGAAGAGGAAAATAGTGAGAATGAGGGTGATTCTTGAGAATACAATGAGATTGAGATCGATGATAGGATAGGTAAACAAGTGAATGATTCTACAGAAGAAACAAATAATAGTAAAGAATAGGGTAATTCTGAGATTGAAGGTGATGATCAAGAAAAGGCAGGTGAGAGTGAAGGAGTGGATGAAGAAAGTGAAGAAGAGAATGAGAATATGCATGAGGAATCTTAAGGTTCAATGACCATTGGGAACACTGTCATAGCCCCTTCAGAAGAAGCAAGTGGAGACAAAAAGACTAAAGAACCTAGGCCCTTGTTAACTCCTTTCACTTGAGATGAAGAGGTCAGCAGTGATGAGGATTCCTTGCCCTTGTCTGAGGTAGGGAAGAAACCCATGAAGACTTTTGTGAAAGAAACAAAGTCTAAGTCCCAACAAGGACAGAAGTGGATCCTCCTGCCAGGACCCCTCTTATAAGAAGTAAAAAGAAAGGCTATTGATGAACAAATCATTAAAGACCAAGATGCCAGGGCAGAAAGTTTCAATTGTGGAACCTGTGGTTGAGTTGGATTGAGAAGATGAGTCTGAGTCTACTTTGTCAGAAAAGTCCTCTACACAAAATAGAAAGGTTGCCAAAGCTACACAAACTGCTACCCTATCTACAAGGGCCAGTAGAGGAAACAAGAGAAAGAATGTGCCCGATGTGATTAATAGACTCACAGAGTTCAGGAACAGAAAAGTGTTTAGTGGAAAGATTCTTGCAAATACTGATGAAAAAGGGATGGCTCAACTGGTTGAAAAACATGAGCTACAGGGATGGAAGCACATGTTTGTCAAAGCTTTTCCCCCTGTATGTGTTCCTACTATGGTAGAGTTCTATGCAAACTTCCAGTTTGATGGAAAGGTAGTCAAAAGTAATGTTAGGGGGCTTGAAATGGAGTTTGATGCTGAGGAGCTGGGGATGCTTCTAAATATTTCTTCTTTAGGATTTGATAATTACTTGAAGAAAAAGTGGACAGCCATAGACAATGATGATGACACTGGAATTGTGGTCACAAAAAAGTTCTCCAAAAGTTTGAACTGGATGCTCCCCAAAAGATGTACAAGACTTATATGACTCATGTACACAAGTTGTTGTTTCATTTTGCTATTTCTTGCATTCTTCTGAGGTTTGAGAGAAGACATGAAGCTACTGTGTTGGGCATGGCTATAATGGAACTGCTCGACACTGGTAGACCTATCAATCTCCCTAGCCTGATGATTCAGCACATCCCAAGAGCTGCAGACAATTCCAAGCCTAAGCATGCTATGCCTTATGGCTTCATGTTGACTGAGCTATTTGACAAGCTCAACATTGCCTAGCCTGAGCTTAAGTATGAAATTCACAATGATGTTTTGGAATTTGTTACCCTCAAGCAGTGTGTCTATGAGGAGATCAGGGGTAGAGGATCAACATGATCTGCTATTCTACCTGGAAGCAACAGGGCAGCAAAGCTCAGTAAGAGGTTGGAGTTGGCTGTTGAAGAGAAAACCAAGCTTCGTAAAGATAATGATAAGTTAAGAAAAGAAACCAGGCAACTTATGGAAGAGCTCAAAAGAGATAGGGAAGCTCATGCCCAACAGATTGCCACTCTTGTGAAAGAATTGACCCCCTCTACCTCTCACCCATGAACCTGTTCCTTCCCACTGTCCATAGTTTCCTTTTTCTATCCCAATGATTCCTTAATTTTTTCTTCTGTTTTAGTCTAGACGACCGTTTTTGACTAGTGGATGTGCGGGCTCAGGAGGATTAATTTATTTTAGAATGATGTAATCAGCGACACATCCAAAACTCGAAGTCATATTACATGCCAAGAAACTCCTTCCGTCATACTCAAACTTCCGAAGCACGAAGCCACCATCTCAAACAAATTACACAGACTTAGTCCCTTGTTCGTCGTGCCCATAATCGTGCCAAGCTTTCTGGAAGCATGTGGCCAATCTACCACGAAATCCATACGATAAACTAACATTCCCACTCTGAGTTAACCATCTTCCAAAGTGAACTATTCGGCTTCTAGCAATTCATCCTCAGCGAGACACCTCCCACCATGTCCTTTCCCATCCTTTGCTGCCCAAATGCTGCCTCCAATCATAATCAGTCTCTATAGCACCCGAACTAATAAATTGTTACCAATTCTAAGCCTCTATAAAGTTCATCTCTCTCGATCCACCACACTAGAAATATCATTTTGACTCAGAAGCCTCCGTACATCGCCATCTTTGATAACCACTGCTTAGGCATCGTTCCACAACACCCTGCCCGAAGGAAATTCCAAAGGAGACCATAACTTCGATGAGCCTTAATGCGTTCCAACAAGGTTTATGACACCATATCACCAATGAAAATTCCACCATATCCATAAATATCAAGTCTCGCTAATCCGTCAACCAAGGCCTGAACACCCATAGTCTGATTGCCTTTCCTCCACTGGAATTAAATGCCGAACCTCTAAACCATGAACTCAGTAATCCTCGTTTCGAGTCGTTCACTGCTGCGACGCATAGATAAGCACTTCACTATTCACACCAACACTTCGCGACAACAACGCATGAACATCATAATACTTTGTGCATAGCCTCAAAACCATAGGAAACACTAGCACTGGGCTGAAACAACAAAGCACCCTTCCACAAGATGACGATAATAACCCGCTCGAATAAGCAGGGAGAATGATCTTGCACCACATCTTCGAAACCAATATAACTCCTCGATTCCCAATTGATAGTGAGCACTCAACATCATATAAGAAAGAGTAGTAAGGAAATGAAGGCATATACTTCAATGAAACCAAACCACACGATACATAATCAAGAAGGGACGTGCTCCTAACAGCCCTGTAGCCTCTCGAAGATAAGAGCAAACGTCTCCGTATGGATCCGCAAAACTCTACCAGACTCGCTCATGAATCGTGATTCCCAAGTGAACCTAGAGCTCTTATCCCATGATGTCATGTCCCAATTCCTATTATAGGTTGTGCGGCGCCCAACGTCATTGTTAGGCAAGCCAATGGTGAACTATTAGTTTAAGTACTCATTTTTATTATTTTTGAAAGCATAGGTTTTATTAAGTAAAGAATTCAACGTATTTAAAATCATGAATACTTAAAATGTTAGTAAGATGTAAAATAAAATATGGCAATATCGAGCCGAACCATAAACAACCACTAGGGTATCCCAAAACCCGGTGTCATAAGTGTATGAGCAATTACTAAGGAGTACAATAATAATACAACATCTGTCTACAATATAAAATAGACAGGATAAAGTAAATAATTAAGATGGAGACTCTGAGAGGTGCGGTGTGTAGCATAAAGTACAACTCACTATAAAGTCCCCTCAGCAGTTGTGCCTACGCGCCAAAATGACCATCAAAGGAACCTGTCAGACATGCACATTTAGTGCTAAAGTGAAGCATGAGTACATAAATCAACACGTACCCAGTAAGTATCTTGCCTAACCCTGGAGAAGTAGTGACGAGGGGTCGATATCGACACTTATTAGTAGTCCAATAAATAAAATGGAGGAATCATAAATAGGCATGAAGTACAACTGGATCAATAGAATAAGGAATATTAGATAACAAAATCCGTTAATGACAATTATCAGTTAAAGTTTCCCCAATGGCCACATGCTATCTCAACAAATAGGAACCCTCAATTAGAGGGCCGCGTAATTTCCAAGTTTAATTAAGAGGGTAATCTCGTGGGTACTCGGACTCTTAACGATTTCACGCACGAATTATACCAAGGTCGTTCGGCCCGATCCATATAGCCGTGTGCATACACTGGCAAGGTCGCGTGGCCCAATCAATGGATGCATCGCATAGTATATATAAATATCGCCGAGGCGTTCGACCCGATCCGCAGGAATGGGGAAATTCTTCAAATTTGCGAATTCCGTATTTACAACTTCAGGGAATGGAGCTCTAGATAATGGAGCTCGATTTAACATAATCTTTAACTGAATTCTTACGTATTAATTCAATCAATTCAAACTATAAAATTATGTTCAAATAGTGCAAGTAATAGCATAAGTAAGACCTACGTCTACCCAGACATAACATGAATTTTAGCTACGAACAGACTCTCATCACCTCGTGTGTACATAGAGCCCACAATTAGTATCACATAACAATTTAAACACCTATGGGGTAGTTTCCCTTTCCCAAAGTTAGACAGGAGACTTACCTTGCTCTGAAATCCCAATACCGGCTCCAATGCCTCTTTAGCTCCTCAATTTAAAGCCAAACGATCTGAACTAATCAAACAACATGCAAATCAATGAAAATATGCTCCAACACTCATAATTAATTAATTTCTAACAATTCCAAACTCCGCTCGAAAACTCAACAGAGTCAACCCTTGAGCCCACATGCCCGGATTCCGAGAATTTTAAAGATAAACTTTACCCATGTATGCGGTAAAATCGGAGGGTCCAATTTTCAGTCATTACAACGTTTCGTAAGCACATCAGTCAAAGGATCGAGGCTACGGCCGAGATTTACACCCGAGGGGCTTGAGGCAATACAGGTCGACAGCTATGAAGAAAAAATGGGAAGTTCCCAAGGTGCATAACTAGGACTGACAACACCTAGTAAGCTGGTTTAGACCCGTATCCTAGCATTAATTAGCCGTATCAATCTCATATCTTTGTATTAAATGCATTCATACTATATTGGGATTCCCCCTAATATATAAGGGAGATCCTTTTCATTTTGTAGGAGGATCAGATACTCAATATTCAATACAAGAAAATTCTCTCTGCTATCTAACTTAACATATTGTCTTGCTCTTATTGCTTCTTCTATTACTTAGATTTATTTTGTTCCATTTATTGTTGTTCATTTAGCTTGTTATTGGTCATAAAGAGCCGCAATCATAGCCCCAATAGCTGTTAATACCCCCTCGATTGCCCATAGCCGAGTGTCCGGCTCAACCTCGAGATCCCGATCTCCAGCCCTTCAGTTTGGTCATTACACTATCTACTAGCTCTTATCATATTTTCTAAACTCTTATTTAGCATCTATTGCCTAAACAACTAGCATAAAAATAGATCACGTATTTTTAGAACCACAAAATCAAATCTAATTTTAATTATCATTTTCAAGGTAAACGGTTTGGCGCCCACCGTGGGGCTAAAAATAATAGTGATTATTTTCTTGCTGGTTTGCTACATAACGGAAGTTATCTTTCACACTTTTTCTTGTCTAAGATCTTTGATTTCAGGTCAAAATGTCTAACTCAGTAAACGCACGTGAAAACAACAATCTTAAAGACCATGGAGAAAATGGTGTTGACGTCCCAAGTGTTGGTTTACCACCACGGAACCCTGAGAATGCACCAGAACCAATTCCCGTGGGCGTGGTCTTGCGCAACACTCAACACGTCGAAATAAGCTCCAACACCAACAGGATCATACACCAAAAAGATCAACAAGAAGCTCAAAAAACCCCGGATCAGGAAGAACAAGGGGTTAGCCTTCATGTCATCTTCGAAATGTTGCAAGCACAACAGCTGGCGATTACTTAGTTGCAAAGCCACAAAAAGACTACCAGCACGGTAGCTCAGGAAACAGCTCCCCGATCCGAGCAGGTACTAGAAAGATCATGCAACAATGGGCCGGCTATCGACCCCGCCATCGTAAACATGCTCGAAGACCTCACAAGGATGGTCGAGTCGAGCAAGAAGACGATAGAAGCCAACGACAAAAAGCTAGAGACCTACAACTCTAGGGTAGATCAAATTCCGGGCGCACCCCCGGTCTTGAAGGGTGTACACTCGAAGAAGTTCGTACAAAAGCCATTCCCGCAGGAAGCTGCTCCAAAACCCATTCCAAAGAAGTTCAGAATGTCCGACCTTCTGAAATACAACAGAACCTCGGACCTCAACGAGCACGTCACTACTTATACTTGCGCGGTGAAAGGCAACGACCTGAGGGACGATGAGATCGAGTCTGTCCTACTGAAAAAGTTTGGATAGATGCTTTCAAAAGGGGCGATGATGTGGTATCAAAACTTGGCCCCAAACTCGATAGATTCATTTGCCATGCTGGCAGATTCTTTCATAAAGGCATATGTTGGTGCCATCAAAGTAGCTACCAGGAAATTTGACGTTTTAAAAATCAAGCAAATGGAGAAAAAGATGTTGCAAGAGTTCGTATCTCGCTTTCAAATGGAAGAATGGAACTACCACCGGTCTCCGACGACTGGGCAGTACAGGCCTTCACTCAAGGTTCGAACGAGCGAAGCTCGGTAGCTTCGGAGTAGCTAAAGCAGAACTTAGTCGAATATCCCGCTGTGACTTGGTCGGACGTCCACAATCGATACCAATCAAAGATCAGGGTCGAAGACGACCGACTAGGAGCCCCCTCGGGCTCGGCATATCCTAACAGGCTTCCAACAAAGGAGTCAAAGCTGAATAAAGAAAGATACCAACCATACACTGAAGATAGGAGAAACGCTCCAAGGCGCAACATACCCCGCAACGACCGGAGGACGGGATCGAGGCTAGAATCCTCGGGGACATGATTGCGGAGCTTGATTCGACATGCACACAGGGCCTACGGATGCACCCCGCTTGTTGGAATACAACTTCAACGTCGATGTCTCACACACCATATTCGCCATCAGCAAAATCAGAGACACTAGGTGGCCATGGCCTGTACAATCAGACCCTTTGCAAAGGAACCATAACTTAGTGTGCGAATTTCACAACACGCACGGTCATAGGACCGAAGATTGCCGGGAAGTCCGGGAAGAAGTAGCCCGACTACTCAGCAAGGGTCACCTCCGAGAATTCCTTAGCGATCGGGCCAAAAATCAGTTCCGAGAAAGAGAAGCGACCAAGAAGAATGAAACAAATGAGCCGCAACATGTCATCCACATGATCTTGGGAGGCATCGATGCTCCACAAGAACCCATGATCAGAAGAACAAAAATATCCATTGCCAGAGAAAAGCGAACTCGAGGTTACATACCCGAGGACGCACTCACATTCAGTGACGAGGATATCGAGACCTTGTCTCAGCCTCACAACGACGCACTAGTAATCTCTTTTCTTGTAAATACATTTCAAATTAAACGTGTACTTATGGATCCAGGTAGCTCGGCCAATGTTATCAGGTCAAGGGTGGTATAGCAGCTCGGACTGCTCGACCAAATCGTACCCGCCTCTTGAGTCCTCAATGGGTTCAACATGGCGAGTGAAACAACGAAAGAGGAAATCACCTTCCCGGTCAACGTGGCTGATACAACTCAAAATGCCGAATTCCATGTCATCGAAGGAGACATGAGATACAACGCCTAATTCTGTAGGTCGTGGATACACTGCATGAGAGCAGTACCATCCACCCTTCATCAAATGATGACTCGGGGACTGTTGCTAATTGCCACCCCCATCGACTCAAAAACCGAGGCTATAAGACCACGCGTGGGCAGCCTCGGTCTCGTAAGACGTATATAAGGCAATAACAATATTTGTAAGACCTCAAGCACACTTGTACCAAGTGATCAAAACTCTAAGACCTCAAGCAAGGCATGAACCACACTTGTACCAAGTGACCAAAACTGTAAGACCTCAAACGCATGCAAAAATTTGTAAGCCCTTAGAAAAGGCATAATCCTGATGTTAAAGTTAAGGCTATATATCGAACTTGTAAGACCCCTAAAAAGGCATACCCTCGATATAGACGCCGAAACTACTTCACTCGAGAATTGAAAGGCTCCGGCCAAACACAATGACTACGGTCATAAGGCTGTACCAGCCAAACTAGCACGACTCTGGGACGCTCGACCATCGCTATAAAATCAGAGGCCTTCAATTACTTCGAAAAAAATTCGAAAAGAATCGATTAAACATGCTACCCACGACATAAGGAAAAAGAGCTTCGACCATGTCATCTCTAAACTATAGGCTTCGAGATACTCAGCCACCGAACCAAACCTCCCGAGGTACTCGATCATCGCCATATAACGTCTCACAATCGAGGTGTTTATCAAATCGTCGAAGATTCAGGCAAACACAACTTCAAAAGTCCTTAATGAGGGAAAAATAAAGCCTACTGGAGGTCGTACCGACCCAATGCATAAGAGCCACTGTCGCCAGCCCATATAAAAGGTCGTACCGACCCAATGCGTGAGGGCCACTGTTGCCAGCCCATATAAAAGGTCGTACCGACCCAATGCGTAAGAGCCACTGTCGCCAACCCAAACTAGAGGTCATACTGGTCCAATGCGTAAGAGCCACTATCGCCAGCCCATATAAAAGGTCGTACCGACCCAATGCGTAAGAGCTACTATCGCCAGCCCATATAAAAGGTCGTACCGACCAAAACGCGTAAGAGCCTAAGGGCCAGCTTTAAATTCAAAAACTTGAGGGTCAAATGAACTCGAGTCAAAACCCGACTCAGAGACTGAACCCAAAACAATTAACTAAATATTCCTAAGGGCAAAAGCATAGGAGCTCAAACGCCGGCTTATACTAAAAGGTCGTACCAATCAAAGCGCCTATGAATCTAAGGGTTCCTTTTTACTTGAAGACCAATTCTTCAAACTGATGGTTAACAAACATCGAAAGGTACATGAAAAATGAAGTCGCAAGACTTTTTCTATACACATATGTGAAAGAATACAAGCCCCATTTACAATTTACTTTGAAGGTACTAGATACAAAATCAGAAAAGGAAAGGCCTAATCTACGTCCCTCTCGGGGACTACGACCCATCGGTCTCTTTCTCGTTATCTTCGGCATCAGATAGAAAGAACTTAGCGTCATATTCGTCTAGCTTTTCCTGCTTTATCTCTTCCGAGGGATCAAAGCCCCTAACATGTATCTCCTCGAGGGTTTCCCTTTGAGATTTGCAGCGGTCGAGAGCCCTTCTCAGCTCAGCTCGAGCATCGGCAACGTTCTTCAAATAGACCGCCACTTTCTTTTCAGCCTTATTATTTCTCATTACAGCTTCGGCCCAGGCATCCACGATCTCTACCTTCATCTTTAAAATTTCCGATTCGAGCCTTGTAATCATGCTCGTTTGGACCAGGCTGTTCGCTCTAATGTTCTAGAACTGCACCTCAAGGACGGAAGCCTTGGCCAACGCATCCTTCTGGGTCTCAACCTGGGCTTTTAGCTCGTCGTGCTCACGCTTCACCTGGCCAAATTCGCCCCAAAGTCGTTCTAGGTCCTCCATTTTTCTCTACAGCTGAAAGAGGAAAATATTAGCCTGCGAAAGCAGAAGGTGGAGCATACATTGGCTCAAAACAAAGATTACCTGTCTTTCGAGATAATCCTCGTGGTTCGAATTTAATCCGCCACATAATACAGGCACGCCAGCTCGTCTTCCTTTTTCGTATAAAGAAGCCTAAGGGATTTCTCCCCATCAAAAGCTTTCCGCAACTTGGCCTCACGGCGAAGCAGTTTGGACTTAAGCTTGTCAAAGGCCTGCAAAAGAAAGCTCAATAAGAAAAGGTAGACGCGAAACTGAAAGAATCCTATGCCGGCTGTCAAAGCTTACCATGAAGCTAAGCCGCTGAGCCTCACCAAAGGTCGAGCATACATCCGATGGATTAGTTTCCTCCGAAGTACCTTTGATAGGAGAAGAGGGAGGCGGCAGATGACCCTTGTCCCTCGAAGTACCTTCTATGGGAAAGGGAAACGACGGTAAGGATGGAACTGTTTGTTCAAGAATAGAGGCCTCAGAGGCCGGAAGCTCGGCCGACTCGTCTCTTCTGAACCTTAGAAAAAGACTCGCCTCGCTGCCAGCATCCTCACACCCCGAAGGCTCCTTCCGTTTATTATCAATCCTCGACCCCAAGGTCGGCAATCTCTCCTCCTCCCCTAGGGGACACGACCTCATCTCAGAAAATTCTCCAATACCCGTGTTGGAAGAGTCAGTGCGCTATAAAGAAAGTACCTTTCAGAGAAAAAAAGCCACTATACACCTACCATGGTGTTTTATCTCCTATTTCCCCTTGGACAGGTCATGCCATTTGCACTTGTCATAAGTCGAGCAAGCTGCCAGCTTACGAGACCATTCCGCCAGATCAGGAACCTCGTCCGGCAGCCAAGGGACTGCTACAAAAAGATGAAAGAAGAACATCTTCACGGAGCTCGCCTCCACTATGTACAAAACAGTAAAAGCACAAGTGTACCACTTACGTGTGAAATTCCATTTCTCAGGAAATTGAAGAAACTCTGCAGGGATAATATCGACTGTCCATGCTCTAACAAATCAACGCATCCACTCTCGGTCCTCATCCTCTTTGTCATTAAAGATGAGGGGCCGGGTGCATCGACGTCGCAGAGTAATCAAGCCTTGGTAGTGCAAAGGCCGATATAACCTGACAAGTTGACTGAGGGTGAATTTGAGCCCGGCCTTGTCCGCAAAGTACCTTATCGTCAACACTATCTTCCAAAGGGATGGGCCAACTTGCTCCAAGGTAACCTGATACCTTCTACAAAAGTCGAGCACGACCCTGTCGAGAGGGCCTAATGTGAAGGGGTACGTATACACGCTCAAGAACCCCTCGACATGAGCCATGGCGCTCTCCTCCGGGGAAGGTGCCAGTAACACCACCTCTCTCCCCCATCCACAGCCTTCTCTGACTGCCTCAAGATGATCCTCCCTTATCGAGGAGATAAACCTTGACGCATGCTCCCGGTGTCCTAGTACATTTGGAGGTTTCCCTAATGAAAAGTCCCTGTTCGAGACAAAGCACCTCAATGCTAGCTCGACAGACACCGGCGGTGTACCGCCGGCCGAGCACGCAACTACGGAAGAACCCTCCTCTTCTTGACAAGCGGACGCAGGCACAGCAACCATGGTTATGGTAAAGCAAGGAAAGGGGAAACGAGAAGACACACACGAAAGCTCTGAGTTGAAGGAAACTTGGCGCAAAAAGGAAAAACCTTATAAAAAGTAGTCAACTAATACAGCAGTGGTTACAAAAGAAGAGAAGGCAAATACATATATAGAGCAGGCGGCGACTGTTCGCATGCCCTAAGGACCAATAAAATCTGACCATGTCAGTATCATTTCTTAGGAAATGCACTGGTGGGGGCCACCTCGGTCATTTTACGGTCATATCGCTTATGTGATACCGTCGCACCAGCACCCGGGAGTCATTCGACCCAGAGGGCTTTCGATCTTTGCAGGGCATCAACCCTGGAAAAATGCTCGACCTTATTGTTAGATGGTACCCAATCTCAAAGGCCTCAACTGCTCTGAGCATATGTTACGAAGAATTAACAGTCAGAATTTAAAAACAAAAGCAATATAGCATTAAAGACTGGAAGCGGAAAGAAAAAACATTGTACTCCCAAAAAATGCATGTACAAACGGGGGAGCATTCACAAATTCTTTCCCTAAGAAACCCTTGGCATAAATAGAGAAAGGGACGACCAAAATCTACTCTACATCCCCGAAGTCATCACCGGAACCCTTGTCCGAAGCATTCGAATAGGCAATTTCTTCCTCCATGGTTCGTACCTCCTCGATCTCGACTGAGAAATTGACGCCTTTGCCACTCGCTTTCTCAAAGGCCTGCTTCCATGCTTGTGCACGAGCACGAGCAACAGCTCGAGTCAGCTTCTGCTCGACCCCCGCTATTATGTCTCGAGCCTTTTCATTCGCAGTAGCAGCGTCTTTCCTGTACGAGGATGCCTTTTCCTCTGCCACAGACCTGGCCGACGACAGCGCGGCAATCTCCTCCTTGGCACTCTCCAAGAGGTTCCGGACGACGACAGCTCCTTCTCCTTGACGGCTATCTCCTCCTGAAGATGACCCACGAGAGCGTTCCTTTGCCCAACCTACGAAAGGTGAAACAAACTGGTATGTATCAGGTTAAAATAAGAGGAAGGTTCGCAAAATGCAGTACTACCTGCTCAACAAGGTTGTCTCTATTTCGGCTCACTTCTTCCAACTTTATCTGGAGCATGCTCAGATCCTCTTCCTTTCGGGCGGAAAGGGACTCCGACTCCTTTAAACCCGAGGAAGACCCTCGACCTCCTTCATATGATCATCTCGCAATTTAGAGATAGCGTGTTCGTACATTCTCTTAGCCTATAGCAAAACGGAAGAGTCAGAAAAACAGGGAGCCATCTCTGCAACACTTATCTTGTGGACATGGTGGACTTTGGCAGCCGAACTTTCACTACCATATAACATTACTGGTCTTATAGCTGCTCTATAAAACTTAAAGTTCAGTTTGGTAGGCATTCTTCTATCACATAATACCCCAGTAGCACTTCTTTATTTCAACCATTCGGTNACCTCCTCCCTCGAGGGGACCCCCCACGTTGGTAACCTTTGGGCCCTGCACATCCTTAAGCTCCCCAGATGAGAATCAGGGACCCAAATTAAGGCCCTCCAGAACATCAAAAAACCCGAAGGGCAAGTCCTATCCACGAAAAGCTCCCGGCTTGGGCCCTTTGGAGCCGACAACAGCAAGTTCCCTGGTAGGGACCGTGCCAGGTCTGGTCGAGGATTCAGGGGCCGTATCCGCGCTTGTCACGCCCCAACCTCGGGGAGCGCAACCGATGCACGATCGAGTGAACCCGGTCGAGCAAGCCTATCCAGTCTTTCCTACTCGACTCATTCATGAACCAAAAAGGGAGCGTGTTACCATTTGTTAAACAGGGAAGAGATCAGTTATATAAATATGAAAACGTTACTAGTCCATTTTTACTTAAACGCCATAGGCCATAATTATGTTTCCAAAGGTGCATACAGTTGGCAATTTAGTGGAAGAGTTTCAAAAATACAATGTGATCCAATAACCATCCCGACACCCATACATGACCCACATAAATGTCTACGGAGCCTCTAAGGATACAAAAGATCAACATGACAATGCCGGCAACAAGGCCCCGGCTATACCTTAAAATATGGTAATTTACACAAAAGAAGGACTACACAACCCCTGAGAGTGACGGGGGCTCACCAAGACTGCTTTAAGGAGAGAGAACGAGAGCACCACTATTTGTGTTCGGTGCTATCTCCGATGGAACCACCTACATCCATTCAAAGATGTAGCACCCTCGGCAAAAGGGACGTTAGTATTGTCGAATAGCACTAGTATGTAAGGCAAACACAAATCTTATTAGAATGAATAGTGAAACAAATAGAAGGCAGTTACAAAAATAAACAAGTACTTCACAAAATGACAATGAAACACCAAATAAGGATCACATCGTTCCGGTTCGTTCTTTCCATCTCTTTTAGGTTGATGATCATTAGTGCCAAGTGCCACAACCCATAATGCCACCTTGGTTTTTACACAGAGTCCGGTCTCGGCCCGACCAGCTAAGCAATTGAAAGTGAAACATATCCAAATTCAAAATGACAATAGAAGTCCAACATAAATGCCACCATGTGTACAGCATGGCGTCCGATCTCGGCCCGATCGGCTAAGCCATCTCACTTGGGACATAACCTCTTTCAATTATCCATTTCATTTACAGTTCTTTCCATCTTTCATTACTTAACACAAGCAGCTCCATTTATTAAGTAGTTCTTGGCACTTGGACACGTTTTATAATTCAAGTCTTTCCCTTTATTATTTGCCCAAATATCGTCAATATCCATGTCAACAAGTGCTATCATATAAGGCATGCGCACATAAGGAAAGAAAAGAAAATAAAAGGAAAGCTTGGAGAATATAATCACATTTTCAAATAGCATGATTTCAGGGCAACACTTAGAAAAATTATGGAACATAAATGTTTCACCCCAATACATAAAGGCAAACCATTTAGTATGATCAATTCAGAACTCACGCAAATTATTCGGACACGTAGAGTTCAATTCTAAGAAGAAGAGGGTTAGCCATACATACCTCATTTGAGTCTTTCCCTAATTCCTACGACAAGTTCCGGAACCTTTAGTACCTTCAATCTATTTAACAATGTAGCACAATTGAACTCATTATTAGGAAATTGATCATAGCCCTAGCTCACTTGAGCATTATATCAAACATTATGTGTTTGTTGGGGTCCATGGCCCCCTTTTTAGTGGAAGATTTCCCCAACCCATTCCCTAGTTTTTCCTATCTTTGTCTTAGCATCCCCCCCCCCCATACCTTAGGATCACATGCATGCAAGGTAACCACTATAATCCCCATGAATTACCTCACTAAAGGTCCATTTTAGCTACAATAGGGAATTGAAAGCTTGGGTGATAGAAGCTTACCTCTTGGAAGGGAGACCTAGGTGCCTTGTTTGTTAATCTTCAAGATGTTTAGGCTAGGATTTGATAAACAATGAATGGAGACCCCTTCCCCTCTCTTTGTTCCTCCTCTCTTAATCTAATTATCTGAGAAAGTATGATGAGAATGGCCTAGGGGGGTGTTTTAACGGAATGGGGGTCGGATTTTAAATTAAGAAAATGGGTGGCCTGATATAGGTTTGTGGTCGCATATGCGACCGCAAAATGGTTATGCGGTCCGCAAAATGACCGCAGAATGAGCCTCAGGAAGTTAAGTTTTCTGTCCGAGTATGCGGCCTATATGCGGTCCGCATATCTATTCTCCGATCACATAATGCACCACAGAAACTCCCTTGGCAAAAGTTCAAGGCAGATATGCGATCAATATACGGCCCGCATAGCGATTACGTGATCGCATAATTAGGCCGCATATCTGGCCTCAAAATTGGCCAACTTTCTGTTTCACTCTACGGCCATTATGCGGTCCGCAGAGCTATTATGCGGCCGCATAATGGGTCGCAGAAATGCGTTCTTTTGGGAAACTTTTTCCTCTAAGTTGTAGGGTATTGTTCAATCCAAAAAGTCCGAACCGCGGTGAGTCCTCCAAAGCATGAGCTCGAGCCGAATCAGCCAGTCCCGACTCAGCGACCCTCGGCACTGACACTTGGGGGGGCATCCGTGCCCGATCTCTTTACCAAAGGGATATCGTCGCCATCATCATCCTCATCCTCGCCATCGGAACTTGCTCCGGAAGCTGAAGATGAGAACTCTATCCCAACTTGAGGCTTGCAAGACTTGGGCTTCTTTGATACAGGGGACTCGGCATCCGTCCCCTTTTTCCTTTTTTTCCCTTATCGGGTTTAGATGACTCTCCCTCGCCGGCGGGGGGAGGTCTCATCTGCACTCCATCGCCAAGGCCTGCGCAAGCATAGTAATCAAAATTTATCAGTATGAAGAATATGTGGAAGAAATATAAAAACATGACAGAGGCGGCAAGAAGGGCCTTACCATGATTCTTGGCCATCCACCGCATTTTAGCCAACTCAGGCCAAGAACGCTCGAGATAGGGGATGAGGCATCTAGTCACCTAATCCACCCCAATAGGTCCAGAACAGATTTGGGATACCAACGGGTGGCTGCCTGAACAAAGGGAAAGTTAGTTTTTGAGAAGAAAGTAAGAAGACAATAAAGCATACTAAAAGAAGAAGCACTTACGCTTCGTGTTCCACTCCTCTAGAAACGGCATCCATTCAGCCGGAATAATGTCCGAGGTCCTTACTCGAACAAACTAGCTCATCCACCCCCGATCCTTATGCTCGTCGATACTCGAGAAAAAGGGTTTCAAAGATCGAGGGTGAATCTTGATCATGCCTCGAAAAAGACAGGGGCTGTACAGCCTGATCAGATGATCAAGAGTAAAAGTCGCATCCTTGACTTTGCTGGAAAAGTAGCGAAGCATGTAGACTATCCTCAAGAAAGAGGGGTAAATTTGGTCGAGCGTCACTCGGTATTTATAGCAGAAGTCGAGAATAACCGAGTCTATAGCCGAAGAAGAAGGGTTCGAGGAGTTGATAGGGCCCAAGGTGAACGGGTACGTGTATACATAAAGAAAATCGGCCTTATGGTCCGTTATGCTCTCGTTAATGATAGGGATCTCAACCAGCACTTTCTTCCCCCACTGGCAGTCAACCCCCACTTTGCCTATATGCTTCACAAAGTTAATGAACCGAGACACATGTTCGCATCGACCCGACGTAGAAGAAGGCCTCTCGATGGAAAAATCCTTCATACTATCGAACTCGGTGGGTGTACACCGTTCGACGGTGGGAGCCACTTTGGGCTTACCTTTGGATTTACTCTTGGATGCTCGAGATGAAGAGGCAGCTTCGTCTTTCCAAGGCACTGTCTTGGAGGTCTTGGCCATGGCGACAAAAATTTCTTTATTCTCGAGAAGGAAGGCAAGAAACAGAGAGTAAAGAAAAAAGGGGACGTAGAGGAAGATGCATTTGGCTCTGAAAGCTTGAAGGAATCACTAAAGTGCGAATCACTAAGCAATTGGGGTATTTATAAAAGCCGTATGGGCTGCGGAACAACCAATAGCGGTTCGTAAGCTCTTCGATAGTCGTGCTGATAGCGACCCTTGAGTGGCCGTTGAAATATGGCATACAATGCCTTGACTGGCTGACGTCATCGCGAGTACAAAGGTTCAAAACCGTTTCCTATCATCTCACTTTAGGAAACGTGGGGACTATCTATATGTGGTGAATCGGAGGGTCCAGTTTTCGGCCATTACGACGCTTCGTAAGCATGTCAGTCAAAGGATCGAGGCTACGGCCAAAATTTACACCCGAGGAGCTCGAGGCAATACATGTCGACTGCTATGAAGAAAAAATGGGAAGTTCCCAAGGCGCATGACTAGGACTGACAACACCTAGTAAGCTGGTTCACACCCATATCCTAGCACTAATTAGCTATATCAATCTCATATCTTTGTAATAAATGCATTCGTACTATATTGGGATTCCCCCTGATATATAAGGGGAATCCTTGTCATTTTGTAGGAGGATGTGATACTCAATATTCAATACAAGAACATTCTCTCTGCTCTCTAACTTAACATATTGTCTTGCTCTTATTGCTTCATCTATTACATACATTTATTGTGTTCCATTTATTGTGCTTCACTTATTGCTCATTATTGGCAATAAAGAGCCACAATCACGGCCCCCATAGCTGGTAATACCCCCTTGATTGCCCTTAGCCGAGTGTCCGGCTCAACCTCGAGATCCCGTTCTCCAGCCTTTCAGTTTGGTCATTACACTATCTACTAGCTCTTATCATATTTTCTAAACTCTTATTTAGCATCTATTGCCTAAACAACTAGCATAAAAATAGATCACGTATTTTTAGAAACACAAAATCAAATCTAATTATAATTTTCATTTTCAAGGTAAACAACCCATAATACAAGAAACTCATATATATAATCTATTCATAACTCCGTGTCCAATTTCGTGGTCAAAATCTAAAAATACCGAATTCTTGATTTTGTCTTAAAATCCCACAATTTCCTATAAATTTTCATGCTTAAATCCACATATAAACCATGTATTTAACTCACAAGATGTAGAAATCACTTAACACAAGATTGATAATAAAAATGGCACTCCAAAATACCCCCAAAGTCGTCTCACATAGATTAAATGAGGTGAAAATTGGCCAAACACCCGTTTGAAAACAACACTACCCAGCCTGACCATCTTCGCGAACAAGGCCTTACCCTCACGTTCGCGAAGAGCATGCTGCTCCAGCTCTAATTCTCTCCTTCGCGAATGCCAGACAAGGGACGCGAACGCAGTGCTTAACCAAGCCACCTCTTCGCGGACGCGACCACTCCAACCTAAAAGCCAAGCTTCCAGGACTAGCTTTTTCCCCTACGCGAACATGGTCTGCTAACGTGAATGCGGTGCACATCTGCCCGCACTTTCGAACATGATGAAAAAAAATCCTCTAGCTCAAATCCTTCTTTGTGAACGCATGAGACCCTTCTCGTTCGCGAAGAACAAAACCAGCACCAGCAAATCAGCAACATCAACTTATCCAAACTAGGTCCGAAACAAACCCGAAACACACCTGAGGCCCCCAGAACCTCTTTTTTCTTTTTCACAAATATGAAGTTTCAAATTCAATTTGGATATTAATAGGATTACCAGATATAACACAAAATCTCTCCACCTATTCCTTCTAATCAAGTCCAACCACACCAACAAGTCCTAAAATATAATAAGAATCTTCTCGGTGCCTCAAATCTCACCAAACAACATAAAAACTATGAATCGACGATCGAAACCTTCTTTCAACTTTCAAGCATTCAAACTTCGACAAACGCGTCTGATTCATATTTAAACATTTCGGAATGATGCCAAACTTTACACACAAGTCATAAATCATGATACGCACCTAACCCAAGGCATAGAACCCCAAACGTATATCGATAAGACCAAAGTCCACTTCAAACCAAACGTAGCAAATTTCAAAACCTTTAAAATGCCAACTTTCTATAATAAGCACTGAAATGCTCCTGGACCACCCGATACTCAATCCGAACATACGCCCAAGTCCGAAATTATCATACGGACCTACTGGAGGTTGTTTACTCAAAATTCAAATCTTGGTCAACTCTTCCAACTTAAAGCTTCCGAATTGAGAATTTTCCATCCGAATCAGCTGCGAACTTCCCAAAATTCAATTCCGACCATACGTGCAAGTCATAAAGTATAATGTGAAGCTACTCGAGGCCTCAAAACGCCGAACAATGTGCTAGAGCTCAAAATGACCGATCAGGTCGTTACACATAATCCCAACTCTAGCATTCATGGCCGCTTGAGAAATATTCCAATATGATTTGTTAGTTAGTAATCTAAATGAAACAGATAACTTCGAGTGTATTAAGCCTTCATATAGTGGACGACTAGCCGCTTCTAATAATTCATAAGCCTCATCATTGGGAGACTCATCAATACTTTTATTGGGATTTAACTCCTGGGTGTATCCCAAAAGCATTCAACAACATTTCATACATTTGAAATTATCATAATTATTCTCAAATAATGTACTACTATCACAATCAGTAATATTCTGAAAGTCAACATTATCTAAATTACTGTATTTCTCTCTGTGAACTGTCGACACATAATAATTTTCTCTATACCCTTTTCTATAAAGATGAACTTTAACATCCTCTGGTATCAATAGCTTTATACATTTTCACTTAGAACATAGAATTCTAATCATTCCTTCATTACGTAATTCAGGAAGTATTTTTATAAGCAATAAATCCTTTAACACCTTCTACAAATTCTTCCTTCAACCACCCACGATTAGGATGATTTCTATGGTACATCCATCTATGTCTCGTTCCATCTATTACACAATAACAAGATAAAATAATTAAATAAAGAAATAAATTATTTTATTTTATTCAATCAGTGGAACATCATGAAACAAAGTTTAATAAACTATTCCTTATACAGAAAAATTGATAAAGATGACTTTAATATAATATATGACTACTTTGGATTTGACCACTGTATACTAATCATATACTTTGTTGTCTTATATTTAAGTTTATTAATGGTCCTTGTTAAAAGATAACTACACAAGTCAAGAACCAAACAAAATAAACTGTGTATTTTAAAATTTTCAACTTTCTTTCTCCATTTCTGGAAGAGCTCTACACATTTATATCAAGAAAAGGAGAGCTTTATCATAATAGTTTAATATTATACTCTAAGGAGACAATGCATGTAACCCTAGAACACCTACTATTTTTTTCTATCAAAATATTTAACAAAGAAAAAGAAATTAAAAAAGAGAAAAATTGATAATGAATTAATTAAGAAAAGTTTCATTCTGAAAACAAGTGTTGGATTAATGAGGAGGGAACTGAGAAGCTTCGTGTTATGAATAATTATGGTCAATGAACCTAAACAAGAATGCTTTATATTTCAATTACAGAAGACATTAAAAGCATAGGAAAATAACTTTTCAAGAAAAAGAAGACTAATTCCATGAAAAAGAACATGAGTTATTTAAGTGGAAACGAATGTATCTTAAGCTAGTATGTCGAGGGAGAAAATTCTATGCAGTTCTACTCCACTAAAGTGCAGTACGTTCGGTGGAATAATTTCTTAGATGTATTACCGCATCCCAAGGGTTAGGCTTTCATTCAAAAATCAAGCTGGGTTCAACTTTATATTCCTTCTGCTCTATTCGGGACGATCTCATTCCAATACTACGAAACAGTCTTACAAGCAAACTTGGAATACTCTAGTAATTAAACAAGTAAAGCAAAAACAGTCCCAGCAAAGTATACGCAAAAATGAACACACGATCATATACAAGGGTACAAGGAAAAGTCAAAATTTAGGAAGAATCACTTGATATGCATATGCGCATGGATAGGTAAAAGTATTAGACAAAAACTGTACAAAGTTTTGTTACCTTTCTCGGCGATGTAGCCACACTTGCGATTGCCCTTCTTGGTAGATCGTCCGACGCTGCAACTGGTCTTAGGGTCATTCACACCATTAATTCACGCTACAATTCCAAATACCTATATAAAAAAAATAGATCTGAAAAGTAGACCAAACAAAAAAGACAGACTAACTCAGTATTGTCTTTAAAGAAATTAATTGTTTCTAAGACGAAATAAATAAAGACTTAGGTTTAATTAGACCATAGATGCACAAGAGAACAACATTAATTTTTAAACCTAGGATTTGAAACAGTATAAAATCCCTAAGTTTCGAAGTACTTTGGGGGAAATCAAAAACGTAAAAGGAGAGGGTGGGTGAGTGAGTGAGTGAGAGAGAGAGAGGTCTAATTATCCGGGAATGGAGTGAAGTGAAAACTCGTATGTGGAGTTGGTGAGGCGGACGGGGCGGGGGGGGGGGGGGGGGGGGGTACACGATGTGAATAGAACTGAAAAGAAAACTTAAAGGTTATTTGAATAATAATAAAACTTTCCCACTACTACCCTGGGAAAGCTCTATGGGAAATCTTTCTCATAATTATAAGAAAAATTTAAAAATTCAAAAAATTCGTTCACACTGAGTCTGTGAGAATATTTAAAAAACGTATTTTTATTTATTATTTAAGTTATCACTATCTTCCCTAGGATTTTATTTTAGTTTCATATAATTATTTTTAATGACTTTTCTCACAGAATCAGAGGGAACTAAATTACGCGCATTTTTGCGCCAAAACGTTCCCACAGATTATCAATTGTCATAACATATTATGTCTCATTGTTAATCTACTCTTACATACTCTATTTGACGTTGTTAGCACTTGTTCAACCTCTTACTTGTTATTTTGCTCTTATATGCTTTAATTGAAGTTACTGCCTTCCTTATTGTCTTGTTACCTCTTAATTATTGAGTCACTCTTAATTGAAGTTGTTATTTCGTGGAATATCATCTTGTTGAGTTATTGGTGTTAAAGTTGTAATAGTTGTTATCACATTGAGGCGAAGCTGTTAATCGTTGAGATACCCTTCCTTGTTGAGCATTATCATTTATTTTGTTATTGTTGAGATTCTTGTACACATTGTTGTTGAGCCATGGGCTATTTGTCGGGAAACAATGGTGTTGTTGACTTTGTGGCAAGTTGTGGCATATGGGCACTTGTGGTGTGAGTTGTGATTGTACTATGATATTGATAGGCATGCAGTGGTATATGGCTAGGGGTTGATACACATGCGGTGAGATAAGGTGGGCATGATACGCGTGTTGCTAGTAGGGGAACTACTTGAAGCTACGAGGTGAGATAAGGTGGGCTAAAACGCGTATAGCTATTTCGGAAAAACTAATTTTCAAAACTAAATGTAAGGCTCACACGGTGATATAAGGAATGATTGTGATTGAAATTGTGAAATGTGAATATGAAGGGATATCTCGGTTGTGATTTTCATTGTACATTCCATGTTGGAACAACTTGTTGATTTGAACGGTGATTGTTCTTCCTTCAATCATTCATCCGCATTTTGATTGTGTTTGGTTATTCGTTGTTATCTTGGTGTTGGAATGATTGTGGTTTCTTGAGTGAATGATGCATTCTACATGATTTGTTATGCAGCTTTAACATGCTAATCTGTGCCTCCGTTATGACTTGGTGAATTGATTGTCAATATAAATTTAATTGCATGGAGTCGCTACATCATATTCTATTGAGTTGTTGGTAGCATAATGTTTTTAAAAAAAGAATTATTAACATGCTTTATTCTATGTGCCTCTTAAGATAGAACGCATTATCTCACTCGGTCACTTATATTCTAAATGATTATCGCACTTTCACTATAATTGAGTTCTCAAATTATACTCATCGCCCTGTTAGATGTTTACCTTACCTAAAAGTTGTTAGCATGCTTTTCCTTAACAAATTTTATATTTAATTCGGTAGCTTAACTTATATTTTTCTTTGCTTAAAAGTGATTCTTTTACTCAATTTGATTGATTTCTAAACTAAACCCATCTTATACTCTATTTTCGTACAAATTGTATATTATTTTACTTTACTTGATTTCTAAAATTAAACTCATTATTTCATTTGACACCTTACTTTATTCAAGATTGTTACTATGTTTTAGGTGTTTAAATATATCTTTTATTCATCTAGAATGATATTTATCACGGTTGCAAAGTACATGGTAGCGTGTGTGCTTTGCCGTGTGAAGGTGATTGTTATTGTGGGCTCGAGGTGCCATATATGTAAGATTAGGAAATCGTGGTCCATGACTTGTGGTTTATGAAGTGTCGTGCCTCGGGGTAATTCTTGTTGTAAGTCCATGTGTTGGGAGCGATTTGATTATTTGAGTTGTTATCCATTTTTCCTTATTTAAGTTCATTTACATCTCATCGGTGTTTTGATTATGTTGTTTCTTTGTTACTCATTTATTACTTGCTGCCATTTATATTTCTATTACTTCATTATCAGTTTTTAATTAATAATTTTTCCGTCGTTGGTCTAACATTGATGTTTTTTCCATTGTTAGCTCATGTATATCTTGAACGGGTTTATATGTCTGGTACGTGTCTTGACTTGGCCTCGTCGCTACTCTACCGATGTTAGGCTTGATACTTACTAGGTACCGTTGTGGTATACTTTTGCTACGCTTCTGCACCTTTTTGTGAAGATCCAGGTATTTTGATTGTGTTGTTGAGAGTTGCGTCTGATCAGCAGGATACTTCAAGGTATACCTGCTTGACATTCGGAGGCCTCGGAGTCAGTATCTTACGTCATTATGCTACTGTTAAATTGCAATTCAAAACAATATTGTGTTTAGAAATTCTAGTGTGTTTTAGTAGTGTTTATGACTCCGTACTACCGGTTCTGGGAAATATATAACTATTGGCCGTTTGCGGCTATGTATGTCATTTAATGGTTTATGATAAATGATTAAATAGTTCAATTCTGTTATTAAATCAGTATGTGTTAGGCTTACCTAATCTTAGAGACTAAGTGTCATCACGATATATTAAGGTGAGAAATTGGAGTCGTGACAGCACATCTGCTCAAACACCGCGCGGCATACATCCCGAAGAGTTTGGGGAAAAAACTCTCTCAAAAACATCTCTAAAAACTGACTCCACGTACGTGAAGCTTCATTGCTTGGGCTACATAGCCTCATCGTAAATCCGCCACCACTGATATGCTGCTTCCGATAGCTGGAATGTAGTAAAAGCAACTCGGCTCATCTCCACAATACCCATGGTGCGGAGAATACGATGACACTTCTCCAGAAAATCCTGAGCATCCTCTGAAGCTAAGCCACTAAAAGTAGGAGGATGATACTTCTTGAACCTCTCAAGTCTAAGCTGCTCCTCCTCAGACGCTGTTGATACCCAATTTTTCCCTATATATTTTTAATATGCAAAATAACTTCAAAATAGCACATATATGCATGCATAAGCATGTCCAAGTGTTTTATTATTTTTTCCATAATTTTCTGCTCCTCCTGAGACGCTGTTGATACCCAATTTTTCCCTATACATTTTTAATATGCAAAATAACTTCAAAATAGCACATATATGCATACATAAGCATGTCCAAGTATTTTATTATTTTTTCCATAATTTTTAAAGGTTCAAATTAATTTATTTTCCCCTTTTTATCCATAAAATCCCCAATAATTATTTCCAAGATGATTATCTTGAGAATTCTTCTATTGAAGTTTTATATTTATGCCAAAATATGGCTAAGGCAATTTTTACAATTATATTTAGTATTTTTAAAGCTAAATTGCACATAATTGCAATATTAGCCATTTAAGGTTTAATTATGTTTTATACGAATAAAATTGGATCCTATATTTTTATATTGTTAATTATGTACTATAAATCACTTTAGTACTTTAAATTTATTTTCAGAAACTATTTGCTAATTTTTATAAATTAAAAAGAAAAAACTGGCTATTTAAATAACAGCCCCTTTTGTATTTCAATTATAGCCTAAATCAAACCCTAATTCCCAACCCAATTATACCCACCGGACCAAGCCCAAACCCAATTTTATAACCCGACCCACCTACCCACTCTCATCTCGACCGTTGATCTCCCAAATCAACGGCCCCCATTACCTTTACCATTTTTAAACCCAAACGATCCCCTAACCTAAATAATTTTCTCACCAGTCCGCCGCCCTTGAATCCCCTCTCCTCTCCAATTCTCTCTGAAACCTAAAGCTAACCCTAGCCTCCGCCACCCTAATCCCCTTCAATCCCCACTATTTTCATGGACTCCCATGGCTGCTTGAGCCGTATACCGATCTCCTATGTCTCTTGGTGGCCCGCTTTTGTGATTTCATGGATAGATCTCGAAGAGATCTGGTCCAGTCCTTGCTCAACTTCTATCCATGGTCTTTTCTCGGCCATCCCTGGCCTTTCGAATCAGATCCATGGCTTTTCCGGCTAGATCGGTAACTTTTCGAAGTTTTCTTACTTTTTCTGGGTTCTCCGAAACCTTAGCCTTAAAGACATTCGATTTTCTTTCAGATCTGTCTTAGATTTGTGTATGTCATGAACCTCCCGGTGTTTTCTCAAAGGTTTTTCTGATTTTTCAAAGTGGCTCTTCGTCTTCAAAGATTAGGGTTTTCTTAACCTCTTTTAAAAGACTTCTCTTCTGATTTTCAGTATTGTCTTATGATTTTACTATGTTTAAACGGTTCGCTTATGTTTTTCTTTTACCTGGTTCATCGTGTTGAAAACCCTAAGTGTTTTGGTTCTATCCGGGGTTCTAAAACTGTCTTTGTTTATTTGTTTATATGCTTGTTTTGATTGGGTTCTTTGTGGTTAGATCCTTTTCCTTTGTTTGCCTTGACTGATTCAGAGTCCTTACAATTTTTCTTGTACTCGACTATTGTCAAAACCCTAATTTCCTAAAACTCTTCTCACCTATTACTGAGAGTTTTTTAAAAAAAAGATCTCATTTACCTGTTGCTATGTGTTAGACTGTTTCCTTCGTTTCTGGTTCTATGTGACTGCTTGACTTTGTTGACTACAATGCTTCGAGTAGGTTCTTTTACTATTGAGCCCTGGCCTACTCCTGTTACTGCTGTATGTTTACATGGTTGCTTCTTTTGCCAATATGTTTAGCCTTGCATGTTCATTCTTCTCTATTTATATGGCGAAGTGCAGAATCATGATTCTTTCTTGATTGATCTTGATTTCCTCAAGTCACGACTAATTGCAAATATTTTCTTATAAACCCCTGGTTTCACTCATTTTGTTTAAATTGATTGGTTCCCTTTATTTACTGTGATGTTTTACCTTGCTGAATCCTTTCCCAAAATTAAGTATATTTTGTACTTA
>NW_017670969.1:111174-121581 GCF_001879085.1 Nicotiana attenuata
ATTAACAAGACACTAAACAACTGAGTTCTAAAACATTACACTTACCTACCATTCCAAACTTCTCTTTTCTTTCTCTACTACTTGTGCTACTGCTTTGTCTGGACCGGTCTGAAAGCCTAAAGCTAGACTGTGGAATTCTGATTGCTTTTCTTTTCCTGCACATTGCTTCTTCAACTGGTATGTCCCTAGTTTAAATTCTGAAACTCAAACCTATGTGTTCCCTTGTTGTCAATCACTGTCTCTTTCTGCAATGACTTAATGACTCATGTTGTTGCACTTTTGTTTACTGCTTTACTCAGCATGCTTAAAATTCTGCCCTCTTTTGTTCAAATATAATTAGTATGTTTACTTGTTCTTGTTATGTCCTTCAACGAGCATGTCTCCTAATGTACTTGATTCATGACTAATTATGTGTTTTAATTTGGACCCTCTTTGTCCCCAACCCCTACTTCCCTGTTTAAAACTCCTAAAACTGTACTGCTATTTGAACCTATTCTGCATGTGTTGCTGTTGCTCCTATCCCCTTTCCCCTTCAAAAAACTGTTTTTCACTAAGCAATCCTTCTGCTGTTTTTACAAACTTATTTCAAACATGTCGTTTTCAAGATTGTTTTCCAACTCTGCTCCTTTGAGTCTTTGTCAAGCACTTTCACTATACTCTTAGGTTATTAGTTTTCTGCCCTTTTGTGTGAGCCTTGCTTTGGGACTCTTGAGCTCCCTCTGAACTTGGATGCATGAAAGCTGGCCTTTTCTGCACTGCATTTACTGTCTTAGCCATAAAATCTAGGTGTGAGCACTGCCCGGGACTCCTTGAGGTCCTTAGAGAACTCTGACACACCTAGATATGAGGGAAAACTGGAACAACATTAGCATTTGAGGTGGTTTATTACGTAACTCAGAGAGGAAATTAGAATCAGGCTTCCTATAGTTGTAGCCTCTTATTTTTCATTTCTGTTTATGTAATTCAATCACATGGTCTGTAATAATTTGTAAACAAGTACTGGGGTGGCTAGTGAAAAGGGATGGGAGAATATGCATGCTATAGTTGTTAAAGGGTAGAATGCATGTTATTAGGTTTATATTCTAAGTTGTGCAATAGAAATCATGTTTAGAATTCATACAATGCATTAGAAACCATGTTCTTAGGATTCATGCTTCCTGCTACAGCATCTCATTCATTAACCCATGCTCCGTATCCATCACATAGAAATCCGTCTTCTAGGACGAATAAATGAAACAAAAAACTATTACTCGTGAAGTTGTTCCTTAATAATTTTGCAACTCTTTCATCTAGCAACCATGCCTTAAGAACTCTGTCATCTGCATGGGCATATTATAAAACATGTTCTAGGATCCAGTTTGCATTTTGCTTAAACACGCCTAGTTAATTATCTACTCATGAAAAAGGTAGTAAAGTAATAATTTTCATACTGTGATGTTTTACAACAATCTCTGCAACTAGAATAGCATGCACTTAGGATAAAATAATCTCCAACTGTCTCAACATTTCTGAATAACTACTGCATATTGCTTTACACCTAGGCAAGCCTTAGGTAATACCCTTAACTGGAACTGCCTTTGTTTAACTATCAACTGTTAATATCAGTAAGCAAACCTGATTCGGGCTTCTTTCCTAAGTCATGTGATAAATTTGGTTCTGATGTTATCACTCAAACACCCTGCTTTAAGATTTTAAATTCGGACCTTAATTCTGTATAAGTCATGCTTTCTATGTGCATTATCTGGGGAGGTATATCCGAACATCCTATTCGTTTTCTATGTTTTCCCCCTTTAAATGCAGTCCTACTTGTTTTGTATGTCGCCTTAGTATTTTTCCTTTAAACCTGAGGGTATGCCTAGAACCTCCTTCTTATAGGATAGGAGTCCTAACCTCCGGGACTGATAGGAAGGGACGGGTAACATCATGCAATAAGAATCGAGACCAAACCTCGTTTTAATTACCTTCACGGGTGGGAAAGGGTAGGTATGGATATGATGACCGATGCGCTAATGCCACACGTAGCCCCTTTCTAAGGAGTGATTACCGGGCATTGTACTGATGTTATCCATGTTACAGACAAACCTAGGACTCCTCTACACTCATAAGCATGCTTAGATTGTAACTCTTTTCAAAACCTTGCTTTTATTAATCGCTTTTCAAACGCTTGTGTATTTCTACCTAAATCCCCTGCTATGTGATCGTTACTTATCTATTTGCTAATTGCACAAATTCACAAAAAACTGTCTGGCCGGGAACCACACAAGTGGATACTGAGGGGTGCCTAACACCTTCCCCTTAGGATAATTTCAAGCCCTTACACTATCTCTGGTAATCAAATGTAATTGTAGATGAACCTTGTAGGTACCCTATCGCACCTTTAAAATTGATAGGTGGCGACTCATTAAAATGTATTACCCGATTCCCAAAAGGAAATGAGTCATTACACCTCCATGAATATCGAAACCCAGAATCCTCTCCGCGGAGGGAAATAGGGGGCGCGACAGCATGGCGACTCTGTTGGGGATTTTTTTTAGGCTTTTACCATTTCAGATTGTTCTTGTGAATTTGTACCCTCCCTTTATGTCCAATTACTTGTTTAATTTCTTTAAGCATTTAATTTCTTCTTCAAAATGCAAAACTGACATATCTTTCTTGTTTCTTTCCCTTATTGTTGCTTTAAATTATAAAAACTGCTGTATTTATTGCTTTCTTAACATGCAAATACATGTCAACATGCTTTTTAATTGTTGCATAATCATGTTCAACATCATACTCCACTCGTGCCAAACAAATACTATAGCAACACTTAATGAGTGGTTGCGCTCTTCCGATATCATTACCCCCTAAATTCAGAAAGGCATATTTGCGGTAAAACTAGTCGATCAGAGGTGCAGTCGACAGTTCCGTGCCTTCCCCCTTGAGTTATCCGCTCAAGGCTACCAGTCTAAAACCCCATAGAAACCTTATTATGTTAAAATGTGCATGCATCATGGTCAAAACTAGCCGGGTCAGTTATGTTGTCCACATAATGATCCTTTAAGATAGCATTGTCCAAAGTCCACCGGGTTTCCCTAAAACCCAAACGGACATCATCACGTTCTGTGCATTTATTTGGAGACTTAAACGCTTCATGCTAATTGTTGATATTAAATAGTCGAGTATGGTGGGGGTAAGGGCCTAGCCTTGTTTGCCTTGCAGAAAGATGAGGCACGAAGTCCCCAGATTCGGCATGGTCACCAACATCCACCCAAGATTGCTACGCTGGTGGAGAGATCTACGTTCGAGTGATCAAACCCTCGTCAGAAAATATCTTGGCAATCTACCATCCCTCCTGGAGATTCAACCTAACAACATGATCATTGAAGCTGCTACGTTGTTCCGCTTTGGGTACATCGAGATGACACCTCTGCTAGAGGAGATATGACGACTGGCCGGTCTAGTGTGGGAAACTCCGGGTCTGTTGATGCCCGAAAACCGCACAGGTAGAGGTTTCTTTAAAACGATGGGTTTGAAGAAGAATGAAAAATTGACATGCCTAAAGGAATCATACATCCCTTTTGACTACCTGTATGAAAGGTACGGTCACAACAAATCCTATCGTACCTACCCTGACGAGTTTGCCATCACATCCTTGGGACACATCCATCACATGGTTTTCGTCTTCATGTTTTGCTTCCTGGGTCTGATCATGTTTCCGATGAAAAAAGGGAGAATTCATACCAGGCTGGCTATGGTAACTAAGACCCTAATGGAGGGGATTGGTGGGCAAACATTCAGCCTTGTACCCATGATCATCACAGACATATACCGAGCTTCGGAGAAGTGTCAACAAGGAGCAAAACACTTCAAAGGTTGCAATTTACTACTTCAACTCTGGCTCATGGAACATCTCCAAAAGGGCGAATACCGACAAGAAATTCCGCGAAGGGATTGGGATGATCACATCGCTTTCCACCATCCAAAGCGAATGAATTACATCCCCGACATGTTCGCTCAGCTTGAGAATTCCAAAGGGTGGGTTGAGCTATTTATAATCTGACCGAAGAATAGGTTCAATGGATGTTCGGGTGGTTTCCGACAGAGGAGTTTATCGCCCGATCCAGAGATGCACCTTTCCTGATACTAATTGGTCTAAGAGGAACATACCCTTACGTCCCTCTTCGAGTTTTGAGGCAAGCTGGTAGGAAGCAAGTCATACCCAGGGTCGACAAGATGAGCCACTTCCGAGCTGACTTCCAAAACGATGAAAGTCCCTACAAGTGCCAAGCCCAACACATGTGGCATTGCAAGATCGTACGGGGAAAGACACCATCGAGCAAGACAGATATCATGCCAGTTGTACCCCCTTCTATTCAGGTTGGTTAGAAGACAATCATGATGGTCTGGGCCAACCAGGGTTCGTTCGAGGTCACAGAATTATAGATGAAAGGGCCGAGGCACGAGTCAAGTAGTGCAACCGGCTGCGCAAAACGATCCGTGAATGCAAGAGTGAGCACCGCGAGATACAAGAATCCAACCAAAAGCTGATTGAGGAATGGAAAGACATGGCTATCAACGCCAACAAAAGGCTAGGATACTTGGAGCGAGGCATAGTAGAACTGGAAAGAAAGTTGCTCAAAAGAGTTGAAGATTGTCAAGAGGCTAAAGGGACCGAAGGTGGACATCTAGCGAGAGCGTACCTGTTGCTGGGACTTCGCGAGTTGGGGAAGCTGTTTGACGGAGCCAAGGATTCCGAATCTAGGGAAGGTCCATCTGGGACCAAGTAGATAGGAGTTTATTTTTCTCTTTATAAATATAATAAGGCCAATGGCCATTAGTGACATTTGTTTCTTGTTTATTTAGTGTCAATTTGGGATTCGTCTTATTTTTATCAATAAAATGAGGCATTTAGCATTCTAAGTTCTCCAAATCAATCTGTCGCTAGGCCTACCTCGGGCACAACGAGGCTGCCAAATTAGGACATGCTTTACATTCCTGCACTATGTGTTTAAATATTGAATACTTTTTATGATCCTCACTGACTTGGTTACCTTTTGTTTTTGTTTTTATTATTACCCTCCCCAAAAGTTAGTTCGTGCACTCTGGCATCGTCATCTTATTCCACGAGATCCAAGGGCCCTCCACCCACTCCTCCTTTTAGTCCGGTTAAAAACAGGAACAAAGGAAAGATGGAAGATTTGAACAACATCAGGAAGGAGAACCCAACTGAACGGGTTGAGGCCACTGATTGCCATGGTATTCGGGTCCCTAATGAGAATGTGTCACAACTTGAGTGGAAGCTGTTGAAATTTCAGGAAGAGCTCGAACAGGTTCGGAATCTGGCAAGCCTGTCATTTTCCCTCAGCACCTCAGATGTCAACTTCCCCAACACTCAGAACCCTACACCTCCTTAAAACATCATTAAACAACAGAAACATCCCGCTCCTCACTATCCCGTTGCTCTAACAAAGAACCAGTGCAACACCTGCCATATCCCAAACAACCCTCCACTACTCATCCCAAAACCTCAAAACTCCGCAAATGACCATTTCCACGCCCATACAACAGGTCACCATAACACCCCTATCTACGTGGAGACCATGCCACACTCCACCGAACCTATCTCAAGCACACCTGAGTCTGATGAAATGGATCTGCTGATCAGGAACCTGGCTGAGGAGCTAAGAAGTTGACTAGCCGGATTCAGGGCGTCGAGGGAAGCAAACGAATTGAAGGGCAGAACCGTGAGGATCTTTGCATACAGCCTGATGTCGAACTGCCCGAGGGGTACAAACCTCCTATGTTCGAAATATTTGATGGTACGGTTGATCCAAGGGTCCATCTGAGGACATACTGCGACAAGTTGGTTGGAGTAGGGAAAGACGAGAGAATCCGCATGAAGTTGTTCATGAGAAGTTTGAAAGGAGATGCATTATCTTGGTACATCAGCCAAGATCCCAAGAAGTGGTCAAGCTGGGTAGGCATGGCATCTGACATTATGGACATATTCAGGTTTAATACGGAGAATGCACCAGACGTGTTCTATATACAGAATCTGAAGAAGAAGCCCACAGAGACGTTTCGCAAGTATGCTACTCGCTGGAGGTCCGAAGCTGCTAAGGTCAGATATGCCTTAGAAGAGGAACAAATGAACAAGCTCTTTGTCCGGGCTCAAGACCCACAGTACTATGAACGGCTGATGATGATTGAGAACAACAAGTTCTCCGACCTTATAATATTGGGTGAAAGAATTTAAGAAGGTATCAAAATCGGTATGGTTACGAACTTCGAGACCTTGCAAGCTATAAATAAGGCCTTACAGTCCAGTGGTGTGTCCAAGAAGAGGGACGTAGGGGCCGTGATGGTTGCACAAAGGACCAAGTATCCCCTCAAGTACCAAACTTACCCAACACCTCCACTCACATAACAGCCAACCCCGAAATACCAAGCATCCTCACCCTCGTACCAAGCTCTGCCACAAACTTATCAATCATTTCCACCTCCTACATATCAACATACCTCACCCAGATACTCCCAACCCGCTCATGTCTACCAAACCTATAATGCTCAACCATCCCATTATCAATCACCCCCTGCACGCCATAACTTCCCTAGACCTCGACCTAAATTTGATCGCAGACCTCCAAGAAAATATACCGCCATCGATGAACCCATTGACCAGCTGTATGGGAGACTCAAAGCTGCCGGTTATGTCACCCTCATCCCTGCTGCAACCCCTGAGAATCCTTCTCAGTGGGTTAACCCAAATAAATCCTGTGCATACCACTCCAGCATGGAAGGACACACCATCGATGAATGCCGCTCCTTGAAAGACAAGATACAGTCTTTGATTGATAACAAGATCATTGTGGTAAAAGAACCCGCTCCAAATATCCGCAACAACCCTCTGCCAGAACGTAAGGGTGGAGGTATCCACATGATTGAAGTAGAAGATGACTGGGATCCCGAGGGATCAATCGGGTTGATCACAGAAGGTGATGACGCAAAGAAACCAACAATTACTCTCAATCCAATCATAGTCCAGATTCTACCGTCTGGGGATGCTCAGGTGAATATGTCTGTACCACTTGAGTTTGAAGCAACATCATCCGCAAAGACACCAGCACCAATTGAGGTTGAATTCGCGTCTCCGGCGAATACACCCGCACCGTTTGAGGTTACAGTCTTGCCACCCAAGGCACATGTTCCGTTAGGAGTGAGGATAGCCACGCCAATCCCAGTGGCAATGTCAACCACGCCGCCATTCTATACAAATGTTGTACCCTAGGACTATACAGCCGAGGCGAGAAGAAAAGGCAAGGTCAGGATTGAAGAAACTATCGCAGCACAGGGTATGACAAGAACTGGTAGGGTCTATACCCCTGAACACTTAGCCGAATCAAGCAAGCAGACCTCCAATCGGCTGCCCCTCATTGAGACAGGTTCGGATGACCATTGGAGGAAGATACAGGCCAAGGAATATTCGGTCATCGACCAGTTAAACAAGATGTCAGCACAAATATCCATTCTCTCTTTGCTGCAGAATTCTGAGGCACACAAGAATGCTCTGTTAAAGGTGTTATGTGAAGCATATATACCAAGTAACATCACTGGCGGGGAAATGGCTAATATGGTAGGGAAGGTTCTGGAAAGCCACAAGATCACCTTTCATGAGGACGAGCTACCACCTGAAGGGCTAGGGCACAACAAGGCACTACACATCATCGTGCAATGCGAAGATTATTTTATCACCAGAATCCTGATCGATGGAGGTTCCAGCCTTAACATCTGTCCGCTGGTAACACTCAAGAAGTTGGGTAAAGGGCTGCACGAGATAAAAGACGAAGCAATCAATGTGAAAGCCTTCGATGGTTATCAGAGGTCCACCATTGGTGAGATTATTCTATGCTTACAGATGGGACCAACCTGGTTCGATGTCAACTTCCAAGTAATAGATGTACTGGCATCCTACAACTTGCTCCTAGGACGGCCATGGATTCATGCTGCTGGGTCCGTAGCATCAACGCTGCATCAGGCAGTAAAGTTCGAATGGAACCACTAGGAAGTGATCATTCACGGCGACGGTAGCAATCCTATATACAGTCGCCAGACCATTCGGAAAATCGGGGGAAGAAGGAAGCTGGGTGGAGAAACTTACCACCACATCGAGCGGGTCATGCTATCGACAAAGACAAATGGTGGGATAACAAAATCGAGAGTATACTGAATTGGAGTGGGTACAAACCTGGCGAAGGGCTCTGCAAGAACCTCCAAGGGATCTCTAAACCTATAAAACTCAAGAAACATGGCACTACCTTTGGTTTGGGATACGATTACACCTGGGAAGTATTCAACAACTGGTCGCCACCATGGCGCGGTCCTTACTACCCACTAGAGCAGCCAATACCGCATCTGGAGCAGACCTTCCAATAGGCCGACAATATTTATGGGTCAGATGAAGAAGAAGCACTTGCAGGAGTGAGGAAGTTGTTTCTAGAGGACGGTGATATAGACTGTTGCGTTATTCTCGAGGAGGAGGGGGAGGAAGGCCCTTCCATACAGGCTGTGAGCAGAGGGGCACATCTCAAGAATTGGACCATCAGGACAACCAAAGCCCGACGAGCCTCGGGGTAGCAAGGCTAAAACAAGCATTATTCACTGTTTTATTTACTAAATGATTTTCTTTTCGCATTTTTCAATTCCCGCAATAAGATCTTCGATGCTCAAAATAATTATTCAATTGATCAAAAGCATTTTTGACTTTTCTTATGAAACAATATTTATTGCTATCGTTTTTTCTCATTACTCTACCTATGCAGCATTACTATTACTTGTCTTGATGAACCAATGAGTGTGACATGCAATGAGACAATGCAACAAACAGACATTAACTCAGAGGAAGATGACATACCTGATGAGATTGTCAAAGAAGTTGAGAATTTTGAGAACAGACCTAAGTCCAACCTGGACGAGACTGAAATTGTCAACCTGGGAGATTCAGAATACGTCAAGGAAACGCGAATCAGCGTTCACCTGTCGCCATCAGAGAAGAAAAAATACATAGAATTTCTAAAGGAGTATGAGGACATATTCGCCTGGTCGTATGATGACATGACTAGTCTGAGTACGTCTATTGTGGCTCACAAGCTGCCAACCAATCCAATGTCTCCGCCGATAAAGCAAAAGCTCAGGAAGTTCACATGGTCAACTCTATCAGAACAGAATATGCAGAGCCTTCAACAAAAGAGTCAAGCCAAGACAGTTCACACCGGGGCAGCTAGTGTTAAAGAAAATTTTTCCGCATCAAGATGAAGCCAAAGGGAAGTTCTCTCCCAACTGGCAGGGTCCATACATGGTTCACCGAGTTTTGACGGGAGGAGCCCTCATACTTCCAGAAATGGACGGAGAAGTCTGGCCAAAGCCGATCAATTCAGATGCAGTCAAGCGTTACTATGTGTAATCTTTATGCTTTCCTTATATGATGTAAATTGAACTACGCCTGACCTGATTCCCATTTAAGAGGGGATACGTAGGCAGCCCTATGGGTTCGGTCATAATTCAATAAAATTTTCATTTTCCCCCGAAATTGGAAACTGGGGCAAAATTTTGAGGAGGACCCTCAAAATTCTGAAGTCGTTTCAGCCGATCGCCGCACGAGCAACAATCAGAAGTGTCAACCCATTAAACTGGGGCAGAATTTTGAGGAGGACCCTCAAAATTCCGTAGCAAGAGAGTTTGCAATGTCTCGAACCACGTCACAGTCGTCAGTTCATCTAAAAGCTGGTTTAATTATACATTTATGTCATACTTTTACAAAATCATGCATGTTTATTATCGAAACTGCTTTGTTTAGCAACGCTACCCCAATGATACAGACAATATCACCAGATCAAAGCCGAGCAAGTCAAGCAAAGCCAGCGGGGATACGAACTAACCTTTCCCCCTTTACAGAACTCACGATTTTTCTTTGGATGCAGGCACTAGGATTGCGAAATCATTAAAATATATTGCACGCTCATGGAACAAACATTGTTCAAGAATACGACTCTCTTAACTGTTACACTTGCCAACATTTGCTATCCGCACACTAGTGATGTCCCGTATGTCACAGTGCTCCCAGTAATCACAACGCCGCAATCTGCTATCAGCTAAGAAAACTCTACTGTCATTTGCTATTTTATTTCTTGCATAAGGCTACCATTCTGCCTTCCGAGGTTAAGCTCTACCTCCAACTGTGTCTGCATTGCATAAGGCTACTATTCTGCCTTCCAACTTGCATAAGGCTATCATTCTGCCTTCCGAGGTTAAACTCTACCTCCATCTGCATCTGCATTGCATAAGGCTATCATTCTGCCTTCCGAGGTTAAACTCTACCTCCATCTGCATCTGCATTGCATAAGGCTACCATTCTGCCTTCCAACCTGCATA
>NW_017670969.1:121840-133947 GCF_001879085.1 Nicotiana attenuata
TACTACATTTGCACGGCTGAAAGATCGCCACATACTACATTTGCATGGCTGAAAGATCGCCACATACTACATTTGCACGGCTGAAAGATCGCCACATACTACATTTGCATTGATGAAAGATTGCCATATACTACATTTGCATGGCTGAAAGATCGCCACATACTACATTTGCATGGCTGAAAGATCGCCACATACTACATCTGCACAGCTGAAAGATCGCCACATTGCTACATTGCACGGCTGAAAGATCGCCACATACTACATCTGCACGGATGAAAGATCGCCACATTGCTACATCGCGCGGCTGAAAGATCGCCACATCGCACGACTGAAAGATCGCCACATACTACATTGCACGGCTGAGAGATCGCCACATGCTACTGCATCCTTCATGGGCTGAAGTATCGCCAACTCATCCAAAGGCGTCATCGTTTGGAGGCACCATCTTCATAGCCCGAGAACATCATGTCATGGCCCGAGGATTTTCTTTCAATCTTTTGCGTATCATTGTTCAAAGGCATCATGGTTCGGAGGCACCATCCTCATAGCCCGAGAACATCATTTCATGGCCTGCGAATCCTTTATTATACACTTCATGGCCCAGGACATCATGGTCTAAAGACGTCACCTTAACCGTCCAAAGACAACATTAATGGTCCAGCGGGAATTTGCATCATGTCTAAATTTGCGCACAATATATGCTTGTATTGCTTATTTGCAGGTAAACCGGTAAGCAACAGCCATCCCGGCGGGAGCGGTTCCACTCCAGTGCCCGCAGCCATATCAAACCTAACCATTCCCGTAAACTGTCCACTCACCCAGCCTTAGATATTGCATCCGTTTTTTAAATATCTTCATCGACACACTCCGCAGGTGAATCACTGAACTACACATCGCCTGCTTCCTGTAATACCAGGGATATGTAGGCAGCTCGGAAGCCGGGGTGCGGCCTGAATCTTCCAAAACCGTTTCGCTCGGTCAAAATTGACCATCATTTCTTTACCCGAAAACTCTTTCATCCTTCCCGGGTAAAGAGGGGCAGCTGCTGACACCCAATTTTTCCCTATATATTTTCAATATGCAAACTACTTTCAAAATAGCGTATATATACATATATAAGCATGTCTAAGCATTTTATTATTTTTCCATAATTTTTAAGGTTTTAAATTAATTTATTTCCTTTTTATTTCATCCATAAAATCCCAATAGTTATGTCCAAAATTATTATTTGGGTAATTCATCTATTGGATTTTCATATTTATGCCAAAATATGGCTAAAATAATTCTTTGCATATTTTTACAAATTCATTTAGTATTTTTAAAGCTAAATTGCACGCAATTGCAATTTTAGCCATTTTAAGGTTTAATTGTGTCTTATATTCATAAAATTGAGTCTGGTATTTTTAAATTGTTAATTATGTGTTATAAGGCATTTTAGTATTTTCAATTTATTCTCAGAAATTTATTTACTATTTTTTATAAATCAAAAAGGGGAAATTGGCTATTTAAATAATAGCCCATTTGTGTTTATATTTTACCCTAAAATTAACCCTAAATCAGACCCTATTTCCCCAGCCCAATTTCAATTAAACCCGAGCCCAACCCAATTTAAACCAACCCAAACCCGAATTCCCCACCTACCCTTTTAATCCAGGTCATTGATCATTCAGATCAACGGCCATCGTTCACCATTCCTAAAATAAACCTAAACGACCCCTTACCCTAATTAATTTTCCACCAAACGCCGCCCTTGAATCCCTCTTCTCTCAATTCTCTCTGCAACCTCACATAAACCCTAGCCGCCGCCACCCAATTCCACCCTAATCCACCTCAATCCCCACCTAATCCATGCTCTCCCCTGGCATTTTGAGACGTGTACTCGTCTCCTATGTCTACTGGTTACCTATTTTCGTGGTTCCATGGACAAATCTCAAAGAGATCTGGTCCAGTCCTTGCTCAACTTCGATCTTTGGTCTTTCTCCGGCCATCCATGGTTGTTCAAGTTAGATCCTTGACTTTTCTGGCTAGATCGGTATCTTTTCAAAGTCTTTCTCACTTTCTCTGGGTTCTTTGAAACCCTAGCTCTAAGAGCTGTTCGATTTTTCTTTCAGATCTATCTGAGATCTGTGCTTATTACGAACTTCTTAAGAGCTTCTCGAAGGTTCTCCAATTTTTCTTTCAAAATGACTCTCCATTTTTTTACGATTAGGGTTTCCTAAACTTTTCTCCGATTTTCATTGTGTTTTTATGATTTTTACTATGTTTGTCCATGTTTGCTGCTACTTGGTTCATCATGCTAAAAGCGCTAAGTGTTTTGGCTCCACCTGGGCTTCTGAAACTCTCTTGGTTTATTTTATACGCAGGTTTGGTTCGATTAAGTTCTTTGCATTTGAATCTTTTTGTCTTATTTGACTTATCTGATTCTGAGTTCTTACCATCTTTTAAACTTGACTATTGTTGAAACCCTAATTTCTTAAAGGTTTTCCTCACTTGTTACTGTGAGACCTTTACTCGTTTCTGACTCTCTTACCTGTTACTATGTTCTTCTTCACTTTTGATTCTATGTGACTGCTTGACCTACTTGACTACCGTACTTTGAATAGGTCTCTCTTACTACTGAACCTTAGCTTACCCCTACTGCTACTGTATGTTTGTGTTGCTTCTTTTTGTCGACATGTTTGACCCTGCATGCCTGTTCATTCCTTGCTATTTATAGGCTGAGATGCAGAATCATGATCCTTTCTTGATTGATTATGACCCCCTCAATGTTGCGACTGGTTGCAAAAGGTTTTCTTATGAACCCTAATTTTATTCGTTTGTTTAAATTGATTGATTCCCTTCCTTTAATTACCGTGATGTTTTACCTTGAATATGTTCCCAAAATTAAGCATATTTTGTACTTAGACTCAGTCATTTACTTCATACTTTTACTGCCCCCTTATATGGCAATAATCAATCTGTCCCCAAACTGATTTCTTTCCTTCATTAAACCTGTTAGTATCCGTTAAGCAGTGACTCCTTAATTAAAGGGAATCGCTTGTGTTAATTGATTTTGATTGTGATTATTTCCATGTTTGTGTTGAAACTTTACTTATTACCTTATTCTTCACTTGTTTTCAAAACTATAAATACCCTACACTCTCTTCTTTAACACACGAACGATTGAGTTCAGAACACACACTTACACACTCAAAACTCTTTCCTTCTCTATTATTACTTGTGCTACTGCTTTGTCTAGCCGACTGAAAGCCAAAGCTAGACTGTGGAATCCTGCTTATTTTACCTTTCTACACCTTGCTTTCTCTACTGGTATGTCCTAGTTAATTTTTCAAGCCTCAACAACAATATGCTTCTTTAATTGTTTCAATTTCCCTCATTCTTGTTTACTTCTGCTTGTGGTTCTGTTAAGGTGCATTACTAGCATGCTATAATGTCTCCCCTTCCCCTTTAGATTAATGCACTCCCCTATGTGTGTTTCAAGGCATGCTCTGTCAGTCACTTATTGTGCACTTGCCATCCCAAGTCCCTATCCCCTCAATGTTCTTATGTTCTTTCTGACTAGCCTGTGATCATACCAGTATCAGCCATTGCTGTGCATGTCCAACTAGTCCTAAGACCCTTAATGGGGTTATGTGTTTATACTCAAATGTATGTGTGTCCTAAACCCCTTGACCCCTTTGTATGACTACTGATTCTGTGTGTGATCCCACCTTGGGAATTTGAGTTTCATTTACAACTGATTTCAATCACCTCTGTCACTAATTGCTTTCAAAATGGACTATCAGTCCAGTTTTTTTTAAACAAATCTCTTTCAACATGTGTTCTGCACTTCCACTATATTCTTAGAATCTAGGTTCTGCCCCTCTTGTGTGAGCCTTGCCTTGGGACCCTTGAGCTCCCTCTGAACTTGGACACATAAGAGCTGGCCCTTCCACACTGCACTCATTCTGTTTGGTTAGGCAAATCTGGGTGTGAGCACTGCCCGGGATCCTTTGAGGTCCTTAGGGAACTCTGACACACCCAGATATGAGAAAGGCTTTGGAATAAATATTGGCATTGAAGTGATTAATTACATAACTCAGAGAGGAAGTCAAGATCAGGCTTCCTTTGGTTGTAATTTCTTATTCTGCACTTCTTTTGTAATTCAATCATCCGGTTTGTAATATTTTGTAAACATTATGGGGTTGGCTAGTGAAAAGGGATGGGGAATATGCATGTTTTAGCTATTAAAAGGGTAGAAAGCATGTTACTAGGTTTACATTCCTACTTGCGCAATAGAATCCATGCTTAGGACTCATTTCATGCATTAGAGATCCTGTTCCTTAAGATTTACACTTATCATTTTTCAGCATGTCCATTTCACTATCATACCACTTAGCTATTCCTGCTTTAAATGTATTAATAACCGGTATTTCTGCAATCATGTTCCTACTGCCATGTACACTTAGAGATCCTGTTAGGCTAAACAACATTAACGAATATATCATCTCCGCATGCCCTAGTAACTGTAATATTTTTGCATATAGAAATCCTGTTTAGGATTCTGCATATACACATCATTCTACACCTCTTTTCATTTAGATACCATGTCTTTAGGATCTCACTTATATTCGCTTAAGCACACTTAGGCTAATTACGAATGCATGAAAAGGAATAAAACAATTTCATTTAGTCTTTACAACTAATTGGCCATAATTTCTATGTGCTGAACACCTAGAAATCCTGTCCACGCCTAGGCAAGCCTTAGGTAATTACTTAAATAAAACTGGAACTGCCTCTGTTTAATTATCAACTGCTACAACCAGCAGACAGGCCTGATTCAGACTTTTTTTCTGAGTTATATAATGAATCTGGTTCTGACTCAAACACCCTGCTTTAGGATTTAAAATTTAGACCTTAACTGTGTTTAAGTTATGCTGCTTATATGCATTATTTGCGGAGGTATACATGAGCCTTTTAATTGTTTATATGTTTCCCCTCTAAAATGCAGTTCTACTTGTTTTGTATGTCGCCTTACCATTTTTCCTTTAAACCTAAGAGTCAGCTTAGAACCTCCTTCTTATAGGAATAGTAGTCCTAAATTCCTCCGGGACTGATAGGAATAGGACGGGTAACAGCATGCAACAGAGGTCGAGACCAATCCTCGCTTTAATACCTTCACGGGGTGGGAAGGGTAGATATGGATATGATGACCGGTGCACTAATATCACGTGTAGCCCCTCTTTTGAGGAGTGATTACAGGGTATTGCATTGATGTGATCCATATTACAAACAAACTTAGGACCCATTTTTCATTCACCATCATGCTTAGATTATAACTCTTTTCAAAACCTTGCTTTTATTGTTTTTCAAACACTTGTGTATTTAAATTTAAAATCCCCTATTATTTGAGCCTTATTTGTTTACTTGCTAATTGCACAAATTCACAAAAAAACTATCTGGCTGGGAACCACACTAGTGGATCCTGAGGGGTGCCTAACACCTTCCCCTTGGGATAATTTCAAGCCCTTACCCTATCTCTGGTTATCAAACATAGTTGTAGTTGAATCCTATAGGTGCCCTAACGCACCTTACAAATCGTTAGGTGGCGACTCTTCAAAATTGCAAAACCCCTTTCCCAAAAGGAAAGAGTTGTACCAACCAAATGTCATAAACCCGATTTCGCGAGAAAAAGGGGGGCGCGACATGTCCATCCCCCATTTCATGAATGGCCATGGCGACAAGACCGAATGCAACAGCTCCCCGGGTTGGTGAATCATTGGAGCATATCTTTGGCACTTGTCACATTTTCGTACGAACTCTTTCGCATTCTTTTCCATGTCGATCCAGTAATAAACGGATCTGATCACCTTTTGAACCATGGTTCAGCGCCTGAATGATTTCTGCAAGTGCCCTCGTGAACTTCCCTTTGAATGTATTCGGTATCTCCCGGTCCCAGACATATTGCTAGTGGGCCATCGAACATTCTCCTGAACAAGGTTCCGACCTCGGACATGCTGAATCGGGCTGCCTTTGTGCGCAGGGCCCTCGATTCCTTTAGATCTGAGGCAAGTTTCCCAATCTTTAGAATACTCTACGTATTAATTTCTCCAATCCCAGGTTAAGCTCGTGGAGTTTATTTCAGCGTGAACTTCCTCTACTATCGACTCATGAGTTGTATAACTGCCCCCGAGTTAAGCTCGTCGTCTTCGACCGACGACCCTAAGTTTGCAAGGGCATCTGCCTCACTATTTTGATCTCGAGGCAGGTGCTGCGAATTCCACTCTTTGAACCGATGTAATGTTACCTGTAACTTGTCTAGGTACCTTTGCGTTCATTCTTCTCCGACTTTGAACGTTCCGTTAACTTGGTTTACTACTAGAGGGAGTCACACTTAGCTTCGATTACCTCTGCCCCAAGCCTTTGGCCAGTTCGAGACCTGCAATCATGGCCTCATATTCAGCCTCTGTTAGTCAATTTTACAGTTCTAATAGATTGTCTAAATATATTGCCTATGGGTGGCTTCAGTACGATGCCAAGTCCGGACCCCTTTACATTCGAGACAACGTCCGTAAAGAGTGTCCAGATTCTCGAAGATGTTCCCGAGTTTACCAACAACTCTCTTTCGACTTCGGGTATTAGGGCCGGCGTAAAGTCAGCCACGAAATTTGTCAAAATTTGAGATTTAATGGTTTTTCGGGGTTGATATTTGATATCGTACCGCTGATTTCTACGGCCCATTTGGCCAATCGTCTCGAGAGTTCGGGTTTATGCATTATATTTCGTAAAGGGTAGGTTGTCACAACACATATAGGATGGCACTGAAAATATGGTTTCAGTTTTCTAGAGGCACTTAGCAAAGTGAGTGCCAATTTTTCTAGGTGAGGATATCTAGTTTCAGCCTCGCCTAAGGTCCGACTAACATAATAAATTGGAAATTGCATAATGCAGTACCATAATTTTCAATGAATCACACTTGTTCGGGGTTGATATTCGATGTCATACACGCTGATTTCTATGGCTCATTTGGCCAATCGTTCTGAGAGTTCGAGTTTAAGCATTATATTTCGTAAAGGGTAGGTTGTCACAACACATATAGGATGGCACTGAAAATATGGTTTCAGTTTTCTAGAGGCACTTAGCAAAGAGAGTGCCAATTTTTCTAGGTGAGGATATCTAGTTTCGGCCTCGCCTAAGGTCCTGCTAACATAATAAATTGGAAATTGTGTACCTTGTTCTTCCTGGGCTAGGACTCCACTTACTGCTATTTCCGATACTTCTAGATACAAGCATAGTTATTCGTCTGCCCTCGGCGTCTGAAGCAATAGCGGGCTCGATAAATATCGCTTAAGTTCTTCTAAGGCCCGTTGGCATTCCAGGGTCCATGTGAAGTTGTTTTTCTTCTTCAACAACGAGAAAAATTGATGGCTTTTATCGGAAGACCTCGAGATGAATCGCCACAGGGATGCAATGCACCCGGTTAGCCTTTGTACGACCTTGACATTATCCACTACCGTGATATCCTCGATAGCTCTGATCTTGTCAGGGTTGAGCTTGATTCCTCGGTTGGACACTATGAACCCGAGGAATTTACCTGATCCGACTCTGAACGCGCATTTTTCTGGATTTAGCTTCATGTTGTATTTCTTGACTATACTGAAGGTTTCCTGCAAATGCTTCAAATGGTCCTCTGCTCGCAGGGACATAACTAACATATCGTCAATGTAAACATCCATGGATTTTCCTGTTTGTTCTTTGAACATTCGGTTTACTAGTTGTTGGTAAGGAACCGACATTTTTTAATCCAAATGGCATTAAGTTATAGCAGTATGTGCCATACATGGTGATGTAAGAGATATTTTTTTGATCATCCGGGTTCATCCGTATTTGGTTGTACCAGGAGTATGCATCGAGAAAACTAAGGATCTCGTGGCCAGCCGTGGCATCGATCATGCGAACGAAGATAGACAAAGGGAAAGAGTCCTTTTGGGCATGCCTTATTTAAATCTTTATAATCCATATACATTCTTAGTTTGTTCCCTTTTTTAGGAACTACTACTACGTTTGCTAACCATTCCAGGTATTTGACCTCCCGGATGGACCCTATTTTGAGGAGCTCGTCCTTGATGAAGGCATGCTTGATCTCGGATAGGGGTCTCCTTTTATGCTTTACCGAATGGAACTTCGGGTCCAAGCTAAGCTTGTGAGTAGTGATCTCCGGCGGGATCCCTATCATATCGAGATGGGACCAAGCAAAACAATTCATGTTAGCTATAAGAAATTGAATGAGCTTTTTCATGCGCTCGGGAGTCAACGCCGTGCCTAGGAATACCTTTTGATCGGGCAGATGTTCGATTATTACAACCTGCTCCAGCTCTTCGACCGTTGATTTGGTAGCATTGGAATCATCGGGAGCTATAAAGGATCGAGTTACCCCGTAATCGTTTTCATCGTTAGTCCCTTGCTTGCTCGGTTGGTCGAGGTTGGCATCGGTGATTGCTATTTGTCTTCCTATTTTGCTTTCGAACCTGAGTCCTTTGCTGATGAGAGTGTTGATATCGGAATTACTTCATCGACTTCAAACATCTCCTTTGCAGCGGGTTGCTCCTCGTAAACCGTCTTTATTCCTTATGGTGTTGTAAATTTTAATACCTTGTGAAGGTTCGAGGGCACAACCCTCATGTTGCGGATCCATGGCCTCTTGAACAGGGCATTTTACCTCATGTCCCCTTCGATCACATAAAACTTGGTCTCTCGGGTGGTATCGGCTACGTTTACCGGTAACGTTATTTCTCCCTTAGCAATTTTGCAAGCCATGTTGAATCCGTTTAGCACTCAGGTCGCAGGCACGATTTGGTCCTGTAGGCTGAGTTGTTCTACGACCCTCGATCGAATGATGTTGGTCGAGCTACCTGGATCAATTAACATACGTTTAACTCGAGTTTTATTCATGATTACAGAAATTACTAGTGCATCATTATGGGGCTACATTATTCCTTCTGCATCCTCGTCATTGAAAGATAAAGTTCCTTCTGGTATGTAATCTCGCGTCCGTTTTTCCCTTGTGATTGATACTTTGGTACACTTCAACATTGGACCTTGAGGAACATCGACCCCTCCGACGATCATATGAATGACGTTTTGGGGTTCGTCTTGCTCGTTTTGTTTATTGGAATCCCTATTTCTGAAATGATTCTTGGCTCGATCGCTCAAAATTCCCGAAGATGCCCGTTGTTGAATAACCGGGCTACTTCTTCTCTCAATTGTCGACAATCCTCCGTTCTGTGGCCATGTGTGCCATGGTATTTGCATATCTGTTTGGGATCCCTTCAGGCTGGATTAGTTTGTAAAGGCCGAGGTCATTTGGTATCTTTGATGCGTCCGATAACCGATACGATGGCAGCTGTATCAATATTAACATTGTACTCTGATAATCGTGGTGCTTCTTTAGGTCCGATAGGTCTGTCGAAGTCACTTTTGCTCATGAGCCCTCGAGTGCCCTGGCCTCGATCACTTCTTCTTTAATTTCGTGCAGAATCTCGCCCAGATCTGATGTTCCTTCGATCTCCATTTTATGGTTGGTATCATTCTCTATTCAACCTCGGTTCTCGGTCAATATCCCTTTTGCTTCTATCGACAGGTCTGATAGGATAAGCGGATCTGGATGGAGCCCCAAGTGGATCTTCTTCAACCTTTGATCTTTGATTAGTACCGATTATGCACATCGGCCCAAGTAACAGCAGGATACTCTATCAGATTCTGCTTCAACTGCTGCGAAGCTACCGAACTTCGAACATTGAGTCCTTGGGTGAAAGCTTGAACATCCTAATCATCAGCGACCGGTGGTAGGTCCATCCATTCCATTTGGAATTGAGACACGAATTCCCTTAGCATTTTATTGTCCTTCTGCCTTACCTCGAAAAGGTCCGATTTTCTGGTTTTGACCTTGATGGCCCCTGCATGTGCCTTTACGAAAGAATCTGCAAGCATAGCAAATGAGTCAATAGAATAGGTAGTAAATTATGGTACCATATCATAGCTCCCTTTGACAAGGTCTCTCCGAATTTCTTTAGCAGGATAGATTCGATCTCATCATCCTCTAGGTCATTCCCTTCGATAGCACATGTGTAAGAGGTGACATGCTCGTTTGGATCGGTTATTCCATTGTACTTAGGAATCTTAGGCATACGGAATTTCTCAGGGATCGGTTTTGGAGCCTTGCTCGGGGGAAAAGGTTTTTGCACGAACTTTTTGGAGTCTAGTCCCTTCAATATTTGTGGTGCCCCCAGGATTTGATCGACCCTAAAATTGTAAGTTTCCACCTTCTTGTCGTTTGCCTCGATCTTCTTTTCCCCCAACTAAATCCATTTTGTCAATTCTTTGAGAATCTTCATGATTGCAGGATTGGTCTCCGATTATTTCCCATTCGATTTCCTTGAAAATGATTCGACCCTGTGAACAACTTCCTGGGATGGCTCGGGCTCAATCCTACTCGATGAGTGATTCTGGTTTCGGAGCTGACAATCGCCGCCTGTTGAGCATGTATTATTTTGAAGATCATCCGTTGGCTGATCCCGCCATCTTTGCCGCCACGAGTGCTTTGAGGAGTCGGTCGAACGTCTCCGCGGATGCTGCCCTTAGGACACATGTGAGCTGACGTCGATTGGATCTACAGCCGAAACTCAGTCAAGGCCAACCAGGAGTATGTCGTTCCGTGGTTCTATGTTATCATTTTCGCCGTGGTGGCCGAAATCATCATCAACGTGTAGAGGTGCTGACTGAGAGTTTGACATGTTGGTCCTGGAATCAAAGATACTCCAAAGAACAAGTGTAAAATAGTGTGTGTTATGAAAGTTTATACCAGGTAATCACTATTATCCTTAGCCCCACGGTGGGCGCCAAACTGTTTACCCTTAAAATTGGATAACAATTGAATTTATACACGATTTTAAGGATACGTGATATAACTTGATAGAAAATTAAGAAGGCAGATTAATGTTTAAATTGACAATAATAAAGTAAATGCAAACCACAAAATTGACCAGCCTTAGCCTCTGAGTTTGATCACCCTCGAGCCAATAAATGCCTCAACTAGTGTTAGTACTGAACAACAAGATAATAAGAACTAAAAATGATCAGTATATTGCTCTCTTTTTGCGTGTTACAATGTGTTCTACAAATGATCAGAACCCTCCTTTATATAGTGGGGGGTGTCCTACTTTTAGTACAATTCTGTACAAGGTAAATAATCTCATGATTTTTTAATTAATCGGCATCTTCTTGATACGTGCCGGGATTTCCGTTGTGATACTCGACCGATTGCGGATATTTCGGCTTTCCGCTATTTGGCTCGATAAGTTTCCCTCGATCTTGTTCGGTCTCGATCTTGCTCGATCTCGATCTAGATCGGTCTCTAGGTCACGAGCTCGACGATCTTATTTTGCACCATGGTTCGATATAACCCAAACTCGAACTTTGACATGTCATAATTTAACCTCGATTGGTCAAACAATGGACGAACTCGTTTTCGACCGTACACAATTTGTTATAACATCCTCTCTATTTTATAATAATAAAATATGTATCCAATCAAACAAATATCTTGAACGGCTTAACGTAATTGACTTTAACTTCATAACTTGTATAGTTTTATACCAACAAGAAATTTATACATTATCATGTCTGATATTTATTGTTAATTCTATTTTTTTAAACGTGAAATTTATTTATACCCAAAAATAAAGCAGGAGGTTAACAGATGACTTGGGAGTTGAGTGTATCCTAGTATTGATAGAAAATTGATCAGAAAAGGATGAAGATTTATAAGTGAAAAATAGAGCAGAGAAAGAGGCAATAGACGTGAAAAAGAAATTGCTTGACTGATTGACTACAATGCTGCAACTGCAGTCTTTTTATAATAGAAAAAACATAGCAAACTTAAGCTAAAAATTAGGAACTACCCCACAAAGTTTTCTCCTAAAAACTAGATAATAAAAACCACGTTAAACTACTTCCTAAGGACTAGGACAAACCTAAAAAGTAGGAGTTTTATTACTAACACCCTCCTAAACTGAAAGCTTTCGAGCGTCAGTTTATCTTCAATTTCTTGAGTTCTTCATGGTGAAGTC
>NW_017670969.1:135511-154648 GCF_001879085.1 Nicotiana attenuata
CCGATCTCTATCTGCAAACAATACAAAGTAGGAAAAATCATCTTCATTTACATCAATTCCTGTTACCTCATAATCCATCATCCACACGGGCCTTTTGCGAGCACGACGAAGAGACTCATCTGGTGCATCAATTTCTTTCAAAGCTGAAGGTGAAATTTCAGCAGCTACTGGATTAGAATTTTCAGAATTTTCGGGTATTGTTGCTGCTTCTTCGACTTCATTATCAATTAAGATTGGAATAGACTGTTGCATATTCCAATCCTAAGAGTTTTCTTCATCAAAAATAACATCTCTGCTGGTCGCAAGCTTCTTTGTCAATGGATTGAACAACTTGTACGCCTTGGATGCCTCGCTAACACCAAGAAAGACACACTTCTCGCTTTTGTCATCAAGCTTCTTCCTCTTCTCGTCTGGGATATGTGCATAGCCAACGCAACCAAATTTTTTAAAATGATCTACAGCAGGTTTCCTTCCACTCCAAGCCTCCTCTGGAGTCATGTTTTGAACAGCAAATGTTGGACTTCTATTCAAAATATGAATACTCCAATTTACTGCTTCGGGCCAGAATGTCTTTGGAACTTTTCCTCGAGCTAGCAAGTCTCGAACCATGTTGAGAATGGTTCTATTCTTCCTCTCCGATACACCATTGTGTTGTGGTGTATACCCGTTGTGAGCTCTTTTCGAATGCCATGAGTCCCACAAAATTCTTCAAATGCCTTAGAGCAATATTCGCCTCCACGGTCTGTTCGGAAGCTCTTGATAGTCTTTTCTGTCTCATTCTCCACATTAGCTTTGAAGCTTTTAAATACATTAAAAGCCTCTGATTTTTCCCGCAGAAAATACACCCAAGTCTTTCTAGAATAATCGTCAATGAAGGTAATGAAATACCTTTTGTCTCCATTAGAGATTGGTCTTATTGGCCCACATATGTCAGAGGGAACCAACTCCTAAACATGCTTTGCTCGCCATGATTTGCCTTTCGGGAATTGAGATCGGTGTTGTTTACCAACAACACATTGTTCACAAATTTGAGAAGGAGCAGTAATTTGAGGAAGACCTGTGACCATGTTCTTTTCCTGAAGTGTCTTCAATCCTCCAAAACTCAAATGACCATAACGAAAATGCCACAGCCATGAGGGATCCTTCACTTCCTCATCAAACAAGATTGAACACTATCAATCTTTATCGGAAATAATTAATTTGTTGGAACTCATCTGAACTGTTGCTATAGCTCCTCTCATGGGGTCATAAGTTTCACACTCACCCTTCTTAATAGTGATGACATAACCTTTCTCTTGCAACTGACCAACACTCAGTAAGTTACTTTTCAAATCAGGAACATATAACACATTAGAGATTGTTTCCACAAAACCTTTCTTGGTTTTGATCTTGATGTCACCTTTTCCCGTTGCATCCACAGTAGAACAATTACCAAAACTAACTTTAGAACGGAAGCCTTCATTTAAGTAAGAAAAGCAAGACTTACTTCCAGTCATGTGATTAGTGCAGCCTGTGTCTAAATACCAAACATCTCGCTCGGTTTCCTTCTCTAATTGAATTGCCATCAACAAGGTCTCACCTTCCTTGTTCTCCGTGTAATTGGACTTCTCTTCCTTTTCTTTGTCATTAGACAGCCTAGTATAACATTCAGATGCGTAATGACCAAATTTATGACATCTATAGCACTCTATCTTGGATTTGTCATGATCTCGACCTCTGCCTTTGCCATGAGATTGATCATTATTTGCTTTGAAATTCCTACAAGAATCTCTACCTCCATGATCTCCTCTTCTTCTGCCTCGACCTGTACCTCTACCCCTTCCTCTGGAATTGGAAGAAGAAATAAAAGTAGAAGCCTTCAAAGCCTGCTCATCGGAAGTTGAACTGCGGTTCATCTTCTGCTCATGCACCAATAAGGAGCTCTGTAATTCGTCAAGTGATAAGACATCTATGTCTTTTGACTCCTCAATGGAGCAAACGACATAATTATACTTTGGTGTCAGAGAGCGCAATATCTTTTCCACTATTACGACGTTGCCCATGTTCTCATCATGGAATCTCATCTTGTTGCATATCTCCATGGTTCTAGCACAGTAGTTGGTGACGGATTCTCCTTCCTTCATCTGCAAGGTTTCAAAGTCCCTCCTCAAGGCTTGAAGCTGTGCTCGCTTCACTCTTGTAGAGCCTTGATACTTTTTCTTCATGGAATCCCATATATCCTTGGAAGTTTCTTTGTAAAGAATGGTTTCCAAGATGGGACGCTCAATAGCCTGAAAGAGATAATTTTTTGCCTTTAAATCTTTCAACTTTCTTGCTTCAAACTCTGTCTTTTGAGCATCCGTCAAAGTTTCGCCTACTACTGGTGCTTTAATGCCGTCTTCAACAATTGGCCAATACTCTTTTGACCGTAGGAAATTCTCCATCAGCATACTCCAGTGGTCATAGTGACCATCAAAACGGGGAATAGCTGCTTGCACAAAATTGCTCTCTGAAGCCATAGATGAAGAACAATTTTTTTGTTTTTGGGTAAACTCTCTCTCTCACAGGTTTATCTTTTTTCTGGATCTAACCTTGCTCTGGATACCACTGATAGAAAACTGATCAAAAAAGGATGAAGATTTATAAGTGAAAAATAGAGCAGAGAAAGAGGCAATAGACGTGAAAAAGAAATTGCTTGACTAATTGACTACAATGCTGCAACTGCAGTCTTTTTATAACAGAAAAAACATAGCAAACTTAAGCTAAAAATTAGGAGCTACCCCACAAAGTTTTCTCCTAAAAACTAGATAACAAAAACCACGTTAAACTACTTCCTAAGGACTAGGACAAACCTAAAAATTAGGAGGTTTATTTACTAACAAGTATTTATACCTCCAATTTTGAATGTATTGTTTCCGAGGAAAATGCTACTCGGACAAAATCTATATCAAGACATCCTAGTTATTCTAGATAAATGCAAGAGTCTTGCTCTACTCAAGCAATTGCAAGGCCATCTCATTACCACTGGTCATGGCCAAACGCAGCTTTATGCGTTCAAGCTTGTTCGTTTCTGCACCATCACTCTCTCAAACCTCCATTATGCTCGTTTAATCTTCAATTACCTTAATTTTCCCAATGTTTACCTTTATACTGCGATGATTACTGCTTACACTTCCGTTCAAGATCATACATCATCTCTTTTGTTATACCGTGAAATGGTTCGTAATGGCTTGTCAAGGCCTAACCATTTTGTATTCCCTATAATCTTAAAGTCTTTCCCTGAAGTTATAAAGTTTTATGGGATTGAAATGGCGCATACCCATATTGACAAAATGGGTTTTGGAAAATACCCTGTTGTTCAGACAGCTCTATTGGATGCTTATTCAAGGTCTTCGTCTGATATTAAAGTTGCACGGCAACTGTTTGATGAAATTACTGACAGGAATGTGGTTTCATGGACTGCGATGATATCGGGATATACTAGAGTTGGGCAAATGGGTGATGCTATTTTGCTTTTTGAAGAAACTCCTCGGTGCGTAAGAGACACTCCCTCTTGGAATTCCATAATTGCGGGGTGTACACAAAATGGGCTGTTTTCTGAGGCCATTTCATTTTTAAGAAGAATGATAGTTGAGAACGGTATCGTTCAATCGAATAAGCCTAATGATGTTACATTTGCGTGTGTACTTGCTGCTTGTGGGCATACCGGAATGCTTCAGCTCGGAAAATGCATTCATGGGTATGTGTATCGGAATAGTGTTCATTTGAATTCGCTTACTTTGAATGCTCTCATTGATATGTATGGAAAATGCGGGAGCTTGAAAGAAGCAAGATATTTTTTTGATAAGGCTAATAGGGGGAGTTTGACATGTTGTAATTCTATGATCAATTGTTTGGCCCTTGAAGGTCACTGGGAAGGTGCTATTGGAGTTTTCAAAGAAATGTTGCAACATGGCGATGATTTAAAACCTGATTCAGTGACTTTTATTGGCTTGTTGAATGCTTGTACTCATGGAGGGTTGGTTCAAGAGGGGCTTAGTTATTATGACTTAATGACTAGGGTATACGGAATTACCCCTGAAATTGAGCATTATGGGTGTTTAGTTGATCTTCTTGGTCGAGCAGGTCGGTTTGAGGAAATTATGGAAATTGTTAGAAAGATGCACATAGCTCCCGATGCAGTTATATGGGGTACCTTGCTTAACGGCTGCAAAATTCATGGGCGTATTGACTTGGCTGAATATGCACTGAAAAACTTGATTCGAATTGATCCAAATAATGGTAGTTATTACTCTATGCTGGCTAATTTATATGGGGAGTTGGGGAAGTGGGAAGAGGTTCGAAAAATAAGGAAGATCCTAAATCAGCAGAATGCTTATAAAGCTCGTGGTTGCAGTTGGATTGAGCTTGATAGCCAAGTTCATCAGTTCTATTCAGTAGACAAATCTCACCCCAGAGTGGAAGAGATATACTCAATTTTGGAATGTTTGGTCGATGCGCATTAGTATGTACCTTGCTGGCTTTAATGTTTGGTTGATGCGCATTATTATGTACCTTGCTGCTTTATTCTTTCCTAAGAAATTCTCATTCTGTAATGACCCGACCGGTCGTTTCGTGTATTGTAGCCCCGATCTCCTAATTATCACTTCTTCTATGTTCATTTGTGGTTATGTGACTTGTCAGGGTCGTTGAACTGGTTTCAGGAATGATTCGGAGTGAACTCGAACACATAGTCCCAAGGTTGAAGGTTTAAGTTGAAAGAATTGACCGAAATTCGACTTTTAAGTAGATGGTTTCAAAATGGAGTTTTGATGATTCCGTATAATGAGCTGACCGATTGTTTTATGTATTTGTGCGCCCTTTCCTCTTTTGATGCTTCACACATATATATTTGTGGTTTTACGACTTGCATGGTTGGTTAGTTTCGTCTCGGGAAGGTTTTGGGTTGATTTGGACCCTTTGGTTCTTGGCTTAGAAGCCTAAGTTAGAAATGTTGACCAAAGTTTGACTTTTTTGAAAACGACCCCAGAACGGTGTTTTGATGGCTCCGATAGGTACCTACCGTAATTTTGGACTTGGACGTATGCCCGAAATCGAATTCGTAGGTCCCTACATTGATTTGACTTGTTTTGCCTAAAGTTGGCAATTTGAGGTTTAGAAGTTTTCTCAAGTTTGATCGTAGGTTCACTTTTTGGCTATCGGGCTTGAAATTTAGTTTTGGGACTTGGAATAGATCTGTTTTGCTATTTGGAACTTGTCTGCAAATTTTGGTGTCATTTGGAGTTGATTTGATAGGATTCAGATGCTTGGTTGCGATTCTAGAGTTTCTTGAACTTTTCTTTGAAATTCACGCGTTTTGATGTTCGATTCATAATTTTAGATGGTATTTTTGTGTTCTGATCGCGTGAGCGAGTTCGTATGATGTTTTTAGACTTGTGTGGACATTTAATTTGGAGTTCCGAGGGCTCGGGTGAGTTTCGGACGTGTTTCGGAAAGGTTTGGACTCAAATATAGGTTGCTGGTGTGCCGATGCTACAGTTATCGCGATTGCGAACATGACAGGGGGGGACTTAGGTATCGCAATTGCAGTATTTGGTTCACATTTGCAAAGTCTAGGCTTAAGTGGGTTAGTTCGCATTTGCGATAATTTGATCGCATTTTGTGAGGAGGACAGACTTTGCATTTGCGAGGTCTGTGTCGCAATTGCAAGGTCTGTGTCGCAATTGCGACATCTCCTGGGCTTGACAGGTGCCGCATTTATAAGGTTCCCTTGCAATTGTGACATCTGCAACTGAACAAAAGGGCTAAGAGTCGGAATTTCATCTCATTTTCTCTCATTTTAGAACCATAGACTCGGTAGGAGGCGATTTGGTGAGGGAATTTTCATGTACAATCATTGGGTACGTGATTTTAATCAATTTCCAACTATATTTGATGATTATATACTAGATTGAACATCAAATTTTTGAGAATCAAAGAGGAATTTTGGTGATTTTTGTCTAAGTTTTGAAAAAAGAAAATTTGGGTTTTGAGAGTCGATTTGGACACGGATTTGAAAACAAAACACATATATAGGCTCATGGGGTTATGGGTAGTCGGAATATACCGTTGCGCTCGGGTTTTGATAGGGCGATCCCAATGTTGACTTTTGTTGACTTTTGGGGAAATGTATAAAGATCATACCTTTACTGACTGAGATTGGTTTCCCTTGCATTTTTTGATTATGTTAAGTCGTTTTTTTGTTAGATTTGAGTCGTGCAAAGGCGAATTTTTGTGATGACCCGATAGGTCATCTAGAATTTTAGAATTCTGTGTTTCGAACCCTCCAATAGCTTGTTAAAGCCTTTCTCGATTTGTGTACAGTTCGGGTATTTTTCCGGAAGGCTTTTATGTTAAAAACTCATAAAATATGAATTTTACCTTAAAAATTCATTTGAGTTAACTTCGGTCAACCGTTTGAGCAAACAAACCCGAATCCGTATTCTGACTGTATAGGTGGGTCCGTATCGTGATTTGGGACCTAGGCGTATGCGGGGAATCGAATTCCAAGGTCCCTAACTCGAGTTATTGATTTTTGTCGAAAATTAAAAGTTTAAAGGTTAAATGATTTTAAAGAATTGATCGATGTTTGACTTTGTTGATACCGGGTTCGTATTTTAGTTCCGAAATCCGGTATAGGTCCATTACTATATTTATGACTTGTCGGTCAAATTTGGTGAGAAACGGAGTTGGTTTGACGTGATTCGAACGTTCGGTTGTTAAAATAGAAGTTTTAATGTTTTCTTGAAACTTCCATTAGATTTGGTGTCTAAATCGAAGTTCTAGGCATTATTTTGGTGTTTTGATCGCGCGAGCGAGTTCATATGAGTTTTTTGGACTTGTGTGCATCATTGGTTTGGAGTCCCGCAGGTTCGGATAAGTTTCTGATAGGCTACAGATGTTTTGAAACATAGGAAATCTGGTTTTTGGGACTTCTGCTGGTTTATGGTGTTTCCTTACTCTCGCGAACGCGAAGAGTGAACAGGGTTGGGGGAGGATTTGTTCTACGCGAACGCGAGGTCATGGTCGCGAATGCGGAGCATTGGGGGGTTTGCTCTTCGCGAATGCGACCAGCGACACTCGAACGCGTAGAGTTATTGGGGGTGGGCTGGGATTAGTGGGTTATTCCACGCGAATGCGAGCCAAGGCTCGCGAACGCAATGGTCAAGGGGGACAGACCATCACGAACGTGTGCAACCCTTCGCGAACGTGTAGGCCTTTCGGGCCACTGCCTTTCGCGAACGCGGCAGGCCCTTCGCGAACGCGAAGAAGGCGTAACGCCCAGACTCTAAAACATTTCAAAAACGGGATTTCTCCCATTTTTAATAACCCTTCCATTAAAGCTCGTCCTAGGAGCGATTTTGAAGAGAAAACTCAACATCAATTCATAGGTTTGTACACTTTAACTCATTTTCTTTCATTTCTAATATCACCCCTTAATTTCTAGCCCTAATCTTTGTTCTTCCATGGTAGAAAACTAGTAATTTAGGAAGAATTGAGGGTTTTTGCAAATTAGTGATTTAGACCTCAATTTGAGGTCGGATTCCAAAACTAATTACATAATCGGGCTCGGGGGTGAATGGGTAAATGGATATTGGTCCGAATCTCGGATTTGACCAAGCGGGCCAGGGGTCGATTTGTCTTTTTGGAGAAAAGTTTAGAAACTCTAAATTTATGCATTATAATTGATTTCTTGAGCAATATTGATATTATTGAGTCAATTGTGGTTAGATACGAGTTGTTTGGAGGCAGATTCTAAGGGAAAGGCCCCGGTAGAGCTCTTAATTGATTGTGTAGTGAGGTAAGTATTGAGTTTAACCTTGATTTGAGGGAATTAGGAACCCTCAGACTATGTGCTACATGAATATCATGTGTTGCGGCGTATATGCAAGATGAAGAGTGCTTATACGCCGCCAGGTTACTTGATTCCCTGATTTCCTGCTTTTCCTTAATTTTCTCCTTCCTTAGCTTAACTGTTATATGTCCTAAATGCCTTCTATGCTTTATTTTCTACTTGTTGATCATTGTTTCCTCTATTAAACATGTTAGAACTTTTCAAGCCTTCATGACTCGTTGCTATTCGCCTTAAATGAGTTATTTTCACCTTCTAACTATCATTTCTAGACTTGTCTTGCTGTGTAGTATTACATATGTGGATTTCCGAATTGGTATAAGGTTTCCATCTGATTCAGCTTTATATTCATCATCTGTAGAGGTTCTTGTGATTTGAATTATGAATTTAACTCCACTCAGTGAATATTTGTAGTAATGTGGTGGGATCGAGTTGCACGCTGCAACAGGTGAAATAAGGGTGGATTGATGTGGTGGAATAAGGGTAAATTTGTATTGATATGGTGGGATTGGGTTGCACGCCGCAACAAGTAGAATATGGGTGGATTGAAAAAAATGAAATAAGGGTGAATTATGATACTAATATTGTTATATGGTGGGATCGGGCTGTGCGTCGCAACACACACACACACACACACACACACACACACATATATATATATATACACATTAATATTATTGTTGTTGTTGATGTTGTTACGGTGGAATAAGGGAGGATTTTGTGTTGTGCGGTGGGATCGGGTTGTGCGCCACAACAACCTATGTTTTTCTATTTCCTTGAGTTGTGTTGGTTTTCGGTATTTTCATTTGAAACACTAAGGATTGGTAATTCTGATCGTCGCTGGCTTATTTCTTGAGGCTATAATTATTATTTTCAGTTGACTGTCTTATTTCATTCCGCATTTGCTTTTCTGTCTTTATTATATACTGCGTACATGTTGTAGTGTAGGTGGCCTACCTTAGCCTCGTCACTACTTCATCGAGGTTAGGCTCGGCACTTACCGAGTACATGGGGTCGATTGTACTCATACTACACTCTACACTTTTTGTGCAGATTTTGGAGTTGGTCCCAGCGGTGGTTATTAGCGTGCTCGGATTAGATAGCTTGTGGAGACTTGAGGTATAGCTGCTCAGCGTGGCTCCTGGAGTCCCCTTCCCTTTTTATTTGGCCGTGTACTTTCTTTTCAGACAGCTTTATGTTATTTCAGACCCTGTTTGTACTATTCTAGTAGCTCGTGCACTTGTGACACCGAATCCAGGGTTGTATCAGACGTTTGGCTGTTTTAGGTTCCGCATTATTACTTTGGATTATTGAAGTTATTTCAGTTTTTCTCATTAATTAAATTAAACTGTTAAAAATAGATAAAATATTCTAATGTTGGCTTACCTATCAAGTGAAATGTTAGGCGCCGTCACGGTCTCGAAGGTGGGAATTCCGGATCGTGACAAGTTGGTATCAGAGTACTAGGTTACATAGGTCTTACGAGTCACGAGCAAACTTAGTAGAGTCTGGAGGATCAGTATGGAGACGTCGGCACTTGTCTTCCAGAGGCTATGGAGTTAGGAACAAGTTCGCTTCTATCTTCTCTGTCGTGCGATTTTATTCTACCATTAATGATTGAACTCTTCTATTCTTGATCTCTCAAAAATGGCGAGAACACGCACCGCATCTTCAGCTGGACAACAGCCGGAGCCCCCAGTGGCAGCTCCTACTAGGGGCAGATGTTGAGACCGAGGTCGCGCCAGAGGCCAGGGCAAAGGCAGAGCTCAGCCTAGAGCTCGAGCAGCAACACCAGCAGTGGAGCCTCAGGTAGATTTTGATGAGGAGGTTCTAGCTCAGAATGCGCCTGTTGGACCAGCTATGGTCCCGGAGGGGTTCATCGCCACCCTAATGCTTCAGGACGCTCTGGTCCGTTTGGTTGGCCTTATGGAGAGTGTGGCCCAAGCGGTACATTTCCTATGGCACCAGCCGTCTCTCAGGCCAGGGGAGGAGCATAGACTCCCGATAGTCGCACTTCGAAGCAGATGGCTCCCCAGTATCAGACTCCAGCAGCCCCGCCAAATGGGGTAGTTCAGCCAGTTGTTGTGGCATGGGCCGGTGATGGACATGCCTTGTCTTCTCAGGGTTTATTGAGATTGTACAAGTTCAGCAAGCTCTTCCCAGATCACTTCAGTGGTGCACCTTCCGAGGATCCATAGGATTATCTTGACCGCTGCCATGAGGTGCTGTGGAACATGGGTATAGTTGAGACCAATGGGGTCTATTTTGCTGTGTTTCAGATGACGGGTTTCGCCAAGAGATGGTGGAAGGATTATGTATCTACCAGACCAGCTGGGTCGCCTGCTCTTACTTCGGACCAGTTTTCTCAGCTATTTCATGAGAAGTTCCTTCATATGACACTGAGAGAGAGAGTTACCGCAAGCAGTTTGAGCGTCTCCAGTAGGGCTGTATGTCAGTCACTCAGTATGAGACCCGTTTTGTGGATCTAGCTCGTCTTGATATTCTTCTGCTTCCTATCGAGAGAGAGAGAGAGAGAGAGAGAGAGAGAGAGAGAGAGAGTGAGGAGGTTTATTGAGGGACTCTCTCACCCTATCAAGCTACAGATGACCAAGGAGACTAGAGGTGAGATTTCTTTTCAGACGGCTGCTAATGTCGCCAGGCAGATCGAGGATGTTCTTTCACAGGGGAGATGGTAGGGGGTATGATAAGAGGCCTCGTCATTCCGGTGATTTTTGTAGTGCCTCATCTGGAGGCAGGGGTACTTTTGGCAAGGGCCATCCTCCTAGGCCATTTTAGTCAGCGCTTCAGGATATCCCATAGTGCTTCAGGGAGTGGTGGTCCTTATGTGCCTCATTCTGGGCAGCCAGCCTATAGTGCACCATCAGATTCTATTGAATGTGGTGGTTTTGGGCATATCAGGAGGACCTATTCGACATTATTGGGCGGCACACCACATCAAAGTTCTCGTTCTATGATTTCGGCACCGGTTGCACCACTGCCCGCTCAGCCAGCTAGAGGCAGGGGTCAGGCAGCCAGAGGTGGAGGTTAGACTACTGGAGGTAGAGGTCAGGCAGCTAGAGGTGGAGGTCAGGCTGCTAGAGGTGAAGGCCAGCCAGCTAGAGGCTGTCCTAGGGATAAAGTTCAGAGTGGTGGGGCCCAACCCCAAGGCTATGCTTTCCCAGCCAGGCCTGAGGCCGAGTCATCTGACGCTGTTATCATAGGTATTGTTTCAGTTTGCCATAGAGCTACTTCAGTTCTATTTGATCCGGGCATTACTTATTCCTACGTGTCATCCTATTTTGCTTCATATTTGGTTGTGCCTCGTGATTCTTTGAGTGCTCCTGTGTATGTGTCCATACCTGTGGGAGATTATATTATTGTAGATTGTATTTATCTTTCGTGTGTGGTCACCATTGGGATTCTTGAGACTAGTTTAGATCTTCTGTCTCTCGATATGGTTGATTTTAATGTCTTTTTGGGTATGGATTGGCTGTCACCTTATCATGCTATATTGAATTGTCACGCCAAGACGGTGACCTTAGCCTTGCTGGGGTTGCCTCGATTAGAATGGAGAGGGACTCCTTGCCATTCTACCAGCAGGGTTATCTCTTATGTGAAGGCTCGACATATGGTCAAGAAGGGGGGTCTAACTTATTTGGCTTATGTCCGCGATTCTAGTGCGGAAGTTCCTTCCATGGATTCAGTACCAATTGTTCGTGAGTTTCCAGGGGTGTTTCTTGTAGATCTGCCGGGGATGCTACCCGACAGAGACATTGACTTCTGTATTGGTTTGGCTCCGGGCACTCAGCCCATTTCTATTCCGCCATACTGTATTGCCCCACCAGAGTTTAAATAATTGAAGGAGCATTTGCAAGATTTACTTGATAAGGGCTTCATTAGACCTAGTGTCTCGCCCTGAGTGCGCCTATGTTGTTCGTGAAGAAGAAGGATGGATCGATGACGATGTGCATGGATTATCGGCAGTTGAACAAAGTCACCATCGAGAACAAGTATCCATTGCCGATGATTGATGACTTATTTGACCAGCTTCATGGTGCCAAAGTGTTTTCGAAGATTGATCTGAGGTTTGGCTACCATCGAAGATTGATCTGAGGTTTGGCTACCATCAGTTAAGGATTAGGGCATCCGATGTCCCTAAGACAGCTTTTCGGACTCGGTATGGGCATTATGAGTTTCTAGTGATGTCATTTGGGCTGACAAATACCCCAGCAGCATTTATGTATTTGATGAACCGGGTGTTCAAGCCCTATTTTAATTCTTTTGTGATTGTGTTTATTGATGATATCTTGATTTATTCCCGCAATCGAGAGGAGTATGAGCAGCATCTTCGGATCGTACTTCAGACTCTGAGAGACAGCCAGTTATATGCTAAGTTTTCAAAATGCGAGTTTTGGTTGGACTCGGTCGCTTTCTTGGGCCACGTAGTATCGGCAGAGGGCATTCAGGTGGATCCTAAGAAGATTGAGGCAGTTGAGAGCTGGCACTACTGAAAAATTGGTCTACGGTAACGTATGGAAAACCGTTCCCGCAGACTGTTAAACCGTTGCCTTAGAGATATTGAAACGGTTTATAGCCCGTTCCATCAGTCCGCGTGCCAATAGCTCTATAGGAACGGTTCTTGCAACGGTTTGCGTCGCCATGGTTATAGATACGTCTATCGCAACGGATTTCCCTTTCTCTGTTGGAACGATTATTTTTTCCAATTGGAACGGTTTAAAACCGTTACTATATTGTGTATGCAACGGTTCTTAACCGTGACCATATTATTTAATGCAACACTTGTGTAAGCTATTGTTACGGTTATGTATGGATATAACAATGATTTCTTTAAGCTATCGTAACGATTTTATTTGTGTTGGAACAGTTTATAGATTATTTCAGAACGGTTTATAGGACCTATTGCAGCAGTCTGTACTGTATAATGGAACGTCATTTGTGTCCTATTGCAACGGTTCTGGTAGGCTATTATAACACTTCAGTTAAAACAAAAATATAGCCCTGTTATATATATATATATATATATATATATATATATATATATATATATATATATATATAAAATAAATTATAATAATACTAAAATTTAAATAAATCATAAAATGAAATTATTAATAATATAAATTATCCATCATGCAAATAATATCTATAAAGAAAATGTTCTACTCCAAATGCATAAGTTTAATACATTTCAAGAGAGTAAGTTTCAAAAATATTGATAACAAAAGATTCTTATAGAACATTCATCTATAGCAATTCAAAATTCATCTCAAGTAAGGTCGAGTTCTTCACTGCCATCAGCTTCTTCCATCTTTTGATCTATTCCACCTACAAAAGAGGACAAATAAAGTCATTACTCTTCAAGAGAACTGCTCGTTTCAAAAAAAATGGATTTGATATAATTCAACATAATCTAAAAAATGTCAAAAACAAGAATGAATTAAAAAATTAGTCAAGCTAGGCCATGAATTAACTCTAACCTTCTTCACTTTTCATTTTCATCATATATAATCTTCGATGCCTATGAAAGTTGAGTGATCAAGATTGAAACTAAGGCAAGAAAGTTTGAATATTCTGTAGGCATCATACCATGTCTATGCATCTTTCTGAGCATACACTTCCAACAATCGCCTTTAAATTTGAACTTGCCTTCTCTTATATTAATCACTAGTTATACCAACACTCAAATATCTTCTTGGAAATTTTCCTCATGCAAGATATTTTTTTAGTGTTTGATTATCTTAAATTGTGGAAAACATACCCTCCAAGAATAAAATTTTCTTTTACATTGAGATTTTTCTCCTCTATTTCACTAATTACAGTCAACACACTAGGTTTTGTTACAACTATCAATACTAAAAGTTAATGTCAAAATACTATTCCGATACAACATCCTACATCATGTATACTATGCCACCAACCTCTATCCAACAAAACACTATAAAATAAAAAGACAACCCGGTACACAAAGCATGAGGTAAATCTCGGAATGAAAAAAAAAGGGCAAATCCCATAAACATAATTTCAGGATCAGCCCAACTTAGAAAGATACATGTACAACAGAGTCGTGACTGAACCAAAAGTGTCAGACTAAGGTTTTATAAACAGATAGAGTACTAGATAAATCCAGCATCCTAATCACAATGGAGAAATCAAGAAACTCTCAACTAACACAGTCTTACACATCTTCTTAGAGAGGGGACTCCATTGGCTCTATACAATGTAGAACTGGAAGCATGTTACAGGGTAGACGGGCTTTATGAAGAAGGAAATAGGAGAAAAAGCTTCTATAACAAATCCAACAGAGACCCAAGATAGAGGGTGTGTTTGGTATAACGGAAAATGTTTTTCGTGGAAAATGTTTTCCAAGAAAATATTTTTTTGGAAAACAAGTAGTAATCTTATTCATTTTCCGGTGTTTGGTACGCAAATTAAGGAAAACGACTGCTCAAGAATATTCATAAATAATTTAGATATAATAAACATGAAGCCATAAACTTTCAAACCAACTACCTTCCGAACCCACAAATTTCATAAACTTTCGAACCGCTAAACTTTTAAAACCGCGGAATTTCAAACCCGTAAACTTTTATAATTTCTAAACCCGTAAACTTCCAAACACATAAACCTCCGAACTCATAATTTTGGAACTTGTAAAATTTTGAACCTTTAAACCGATAAATAAAAAAATTAAAACTGAAAAATATATTTAAAAATATTTTTTTTGGGGGGGGGGGGGGCAGGGGAGGGGCGGCCGGAGAGGGAGGGGCAGTAAAACGAAAAAAAAACAAAAATTTAAATTACAAAAAAAAATAAATATTTTTGTGCGGGTGAGGGTGGTGGCAGGTGAGGGAGGTGGGGTGGGTGGTGGGTGTGTAGAAAAACGAAAAAATAGAAATTTGAAATTGCCAGAAAAACATTGAGGTAAAAAAATAGTTTTTTGCGGTGGGGAGGGGTGGGTTGAGGTGGGGTGGAGGGGTAGTGGGCGGGTGGTAAAGGAAAAACTGAAATTTGAAAAGAAAAAAAACCCTTTTTGGAGAGGGAGTGGGATGGGTTGGTGAGGGTGGGGAAGGTTGAGAAGGAGTTTTGAAAAATGTTTTCCCTTCTCTTGATAAGGAAAATATTTTCCTCCAATTGGAGGAAAATGAGTTCATAAGGAAAATATTTTCCAAAACATTTAAGCCAACCAAACATGGGAAAATTGGAAAATATTTTCCGAAAAATGTTTTCCTTCGTACCAAACACACCCAAAATCTTTAGAATTTGTTCCTCCCTAAAGGCTAAAATATATAAAAGCCACCAAGATAGAATCTTTAAATAAATCAGACTTTATCCTGAATATCTTCTCCCTCATGCAACAACTTTACCAATTAGCACAGAATTACGCAACGACTATACAATAACAAAGAGCCGGTAAGGTAACATAAAAGAATATGCATCATAGTATTGACACTAGCTAGGCAACTACAGATTTACGCAACGACTAAGTGGCATAGGCAAAGTAAAAAATTACTAGACTATTTAGACTTTGCGAGAGAGAGAAAGAGAGAAGTGGTAGAAGAAGAAGCACAAGGAAGGAGAAGAAGAAAAAATAGAAGAAGATGTATAACATTTGGTAAGTACTGATCTTGATTGTTACTACCAGCAGATGGTCGATTGTTTAGTTGAACAATAGCTTGTTGTGCAGAGGAAGCTTCTACAGGTGAACGAGCACTGAACCTTAGCATGTCAGGATCAAGTCGCAATCTGGGTTTAGACGCTGAAGTCATGCGACGACGTTCATCATAATATCTTGTTCCATAGCATCTTTTTGTTCGTTCAACTTTTCCTGCATTCTTTGTTGTGTCCTCTCTTCCATTTCCTCCATTTTATGTTGCATCCTCTCATCAGTAGCATCTAAAGAAGATCCAAGATTCCCTATTTTCCCTTTTATGGGTATTGGGAACCCATCGTCCATAAATCTCACGCGACCTGGATGTTCAAGTCCCATGACTGATGCAAAAGCGTCAACTGAATGACTGCCATCTTCATTTTCTTGAGTTGATTGTAGTCTCTCCATTTCAGCCTACAAACCAAATACGAGAGAATAGAGTTTAAGTAAATTAAGAACAAATAAATAATCACGACAAACTTTAAATTAGAAATTTCTTACAATTTTACTAATCGTATTGTCATATGAGCTTTTGTACACTCTGTCAAGTTTTTTTTTTTTTTTGTAGCCACAAAGATGTCCTTACTTGATTGAGTATCCGAAGTGTTAGAGATTTCCTTCTTTTTTGCCTAGTTACATAAAAACAGGTATAAGAATCTTTCCATGTAAAGTTAGCAAGTTCATAATTAAAAAAAAAAAGAAAAAAGAAAGAGAAAACATCAAACCTCGCGAATTAGAGCAAAAGGTGTTATGCCAGCAGTGCGCGGACACTTCAACTTATTTCGATTCTCTATATTGATTTCGGACATTTTCTGCAAGTAAACGAGTCAAGCAAATAGCAACTTATTTCGATTCTCATAGTATTTTAAAATATGCATGCACACCGTAGCTTTAGATATGCACCCCAGGAACCAATCATTAGCTAAGTTTAAGCTAGTCTACTCATGTTAACATTATCAACAGGAACAGGTACAAGTGGAGACAATGCCCCTACCATTATCTAAGAATGGTGCATGTAGCTATATACTTGAAAGAATGCACAGAATTTTAGCAAGAAAAACATATTAGTATCCAGATCAAGCAAAGACAAGATACAAGGTTTAAACTTTTCCTAGGTTCATGAATGGACATGCATGCTTTAGTTCTCTTCCTTTTCTTAACAAGGAAGAGCCAGTAGCTCCTCCGCCAACTTCTCCAATCTATTAGCAAAATCTCTCATGACTTCTCTGTATCATTTGGGACATCAATTTACTATAAGTTAAAAAACTTTGAAATAAGAAACTATATATCTTGATTGTTCTTTTCTTGGCCGAGTCACAATTGAACCACGCTACATGTGGGGGACACCAATAAAATGTGTAACATGTGGAGCATGTTCTGTTCCGTTAGTGTTCTTTAAGGTTCACTGTGCCTACCATAGGTCGGATCTTGGACAACTAGTGCTGGGAAGTTAGATAGAGACTCCTATGTATTATTTTGTGCAATACTCCATTATGTTCGAGGTTTATTTGTTTTTGTAGAGTCTTAATAGTGTGTTAATTACCTGTATTCATCGTCAAGATCGGGTACTTGAGAAATGTTAGAATTAGGAAGATGGCGCAAGAAAATCTCTGTACAGCTTCAAGACCTTTGCTGGCCACCAATTCTGTAAATCTCTGTTCCATGCACTTCTTGTAATGTCTCTTTGTCATTTTCTCCACTGTGTCCATTACTTCATGTGGAATCCCATGGTTCACCAACTGCAATAATAGTAATGTAACGACCCGACCGGTCGTTTTGAGCTTTTGCACTTTGATCGCCAGTTCTCGGGCATGACTTGCCCCGTGTGATGTATTACGACTGATGTAGATTGTTGGTTTTGGTTTTCAGGAAAATCGGAATGAATTTGAAAGAAGAGTCTCAGTTGAAAGCTTTGAATTTGAAAGGTTTGACCAAGAGTTGACTTATCTGTATATGAGCTCGAATCGGAATTTTTATAATTTGGTTAGCTTCGTTGGGTGATTTATGACTTAGGAGCGTGATCGGAATTGGTTTTGGAGGTCCGGTGTAGAAATTAGCTTGTTTTGGCGAAGTTAGTATTTTGGCGACTTCCGGTTGGTAGTTGAGATTTTGAACCGAGGGTCGGAATGGGATGTGTGTGTAAAATTTCAGGTCATTCGGAGGTGATTTGGTTGGGTTTTTGATCGAATGCGTATTTCGGAAGTTTTAAAAGAACTTGGGCTTGAATTCGATGGTTTTAGTGTTGTTTGAGGTGTTTTGATGATTGGAACAAGTTTGAATGATATTTTAGGATGTGTTGGTTTTTGGTTGAGGTCCCGGGGGCCTCGGGGTGATTTCGGACGGCTAACGGGAAGTTTGGAGTTGAGGAATATAGCAGAAAATGCAGCAGCAACGCAGGTCCAAGTTTTGCCTTCGCGATCGCATTTGAGTCTCGCGTTCGCGGAAGGTCGTTTGGTTGTTCATCGCGTTCGCGGTTTCAGTGGTTGCGTTCGCGTAGAGTTGTTTGGCGCGTGAAGGTTCCAGAGCAAATGCTCTTCGCGTTCGCGGGAGAGGGGACTGCGTTAGCGTAGGTTCAGAAACCCAGGTCATCGCGTTCGCGTGTGGGACACCGCGTTCGCGAAGGGTAATTTTGGTTAGAGGAATATTTGTTCATCGCGAACGCGAGAGGGCCATCGCGTTCGCATAGAAGATAAATCACAGCTGGGCAGAAGGGTTTTAAAATACTTCATCCGCGAGCCTAAGTTATTTTCCACCATTGTTGAACATTTTGAGAGCTCTTTGGGAGAAATTGAAGAGGGATTCGAAGAGGATTGATTGGAGGTAAGTTTTATGTACTAAAAACGTGTTATTATTGTGAAATTAACCTAGAAATTCATGGAAATTTAGCTAAAAAGGGAAGAACTAGGGCTTGGAATTTTGAAATTTTAAATTGGGATTTGAAGGGCCATTTGAGGTCGGAATTGAGAACTTTTGATATGTATCAGCTCGTGGGAAGATAAGGAATCTAATGATGTGAAAATTTCTGAGTTTCGAGAAGTGGGCCCGGGGCTCGGGTTTTGGTAATTTCGGGATTTGTGCCCGTAATTGATTGTTTTCGCTTGGGCTATGTTCCCTTAGCATATTGTGATGTATTCGCTCTGATTTTGGGTAGATTCGACGCGCGTGGAGGCCGATTTGAGGAGCAAAGGCGTCGCGAGCTAGAGATTTTGCCGGTTCGAGGTGAGTAATGATTGTAAATGATATCCAGAGGGTTTGAAACCCCGGATTGCACATCGTAGTGCTATGTTGAGGTGACTTCACGCCGGATAGCGAGCGTGGGGTAGAGCACCGTTGGGGATTGTGACTTGGTCCGTCCCGATTGATGATTTTACCGTGTATTTGACTGAAACTTATTTGTTATCATCATGATTTGGGCTGACTGCCATATTTGGGCTTCGTGCCAATTATTTGAACCCTTCGGGGAGTTTTTATCACTGTTTTCCTCACTGTTTTTACTTATACATGAACTCAGTCCTGTTGATATCTATTGTTTTACAAACTCAGCCACTCTTACTCAGATTTGAAACTTAAATGATATTTCTAAATGATATTTTGGGCT